>NC_057933.1:1985000-2045000 GCF_018555375.3 Anguilla rostrata | reverse complement strand
TTGCTCTGTGTACGGTGGGTGAAAGTTGTATGTAAGCAGGCAGAATTGTTGAGGGGGGGGCAGGATGTATAATATGCAGTTCAGATAATAGAATGGAGCAACTTAATTTTTTTCAGAGGTAAATACAAGCACATCAGCATATCCACCAATCATATCTATCAGTGCTGTACTGTTGTTTGTTACCAATGTATTCCATGATTGGTGGAACTCCTTTGTGATGTCACAGTTGTTTGAGGCCAGCTTTATTGTCCCTGTTGAGGAGCAGGAAGTAGTTCCCTGACTGAAGATGTACGTGTGCGTGTGTCCGGACGGAAGATGTGTGTGTGTGTGTGTGTGTGTGTCCAGACTGAAGATGTGTGTGTGTGTATCCTGATGGAAGATGTGTGTGTCCTGTTCGCGCAGAGCAAGCTGCACATGGAGGGCTTCCGGAGCCTGAAGGAGGGCGAGGCCGTGGAGTTCACCTTTAAGAAGTCGGCCAAGGGCCTGGAGTCGCTGCGCGTGACCGGACCCGACGGCGCCCCCTGTCTGGGGAGCGAGAGAAGACCCAAGGGCAAGAGCGTCCAGAAGCGCAGGTCCAAGGGGGACAGGTGAGCGCGCACACACTCACACACACACACTCTCACACACACACACACACACACACTCACACACATACTCTCACACACACACACTCTCACACACACACACACACACACACTCACACACATACTCTCACACACACACACCACCTCAACACACACACTACAACCCACACACTTACGACACACACACTCACACACACTCCCACACTCTCATGCACACACACTCTCACACACTTACACTCACACACATACTCTTACACACACTCACACACACTTACACACACTTACACATACACTTACACACACACCCTCTCACACTCTCCTACACACACACACCACACACACACACACTCTCACACACACACACACACACACTCTCACACACACTCACACTCTCACACACACTCACACACTCTCACACACCTACTCTTACAGACACTGACTCACACACACTTCCACACTCTCATGCACACACACTCTCACACACTTACACACACTCACGCACATACTCTTACACACGCTTACACACGCTCACGCACACTTACACACACACACACACACACACACACACTCACAGGTTGCTGTCCTCGCAGTCAGTGTGACTGCTTTCTCAGACCGCAGGTCTGCATTTCTCTGTCTCTCCTGGACATATGGCCTTATTCTCCTGCCTGAGGTGCCTGTGGTTCCCATATCGCCCCCAAAACGCACGGCTTCACACTTCTGACCCGCAGTGCACTCACAACACATAAGACTCCCGCTAGCCCCAAAGTCGTGCGTTCCTTAAAGTGTGTGAACGAAGGTAATCAAAGATATGTGGGGCGAAAGTGAAGCTGTGTGTGTTTGACTGCATGCGGCAAAACCCCTGGTTATGTCATTCCTCTCCTTAACCCATCCCCCAACCCCCAACCCCCAACCCCCTGTCCCGAGCCCCCCCCCCCCCCCCTCCACAAGCTGGTTACGGTCACGCAGGGTCGGCCTGACGTGTGACCCGGATCAATAGTTTGTTTAAATCCGTGGGGGCCGCTGCTGGGTTTATACCGTGGAGATATCACATCCCCCCACCCCACCCCCTCCCCCATATGCGCTTATCGATAGGGGCGGAGTTAGAGGTGTCACCGTGTGTCCCTCTGTCCAGCGAGGCTGTGATCCCGTCACACTGAAGGGCATGAGCGCTGCCGTTAGAGGAAGGAGGGGCTCTTTTTGTTTTTCCTAGTCCCATGCCCCCCCCCATACTCTGACAGTGAAGCCCCAGCCCAGCCCTGTCTCCAGCAGGCTGTGCTTGTGTAGCTGGCTGCACTCATTCTGAGGGGGAACTTTAACACCGAATTGGTTATTCTAAAGGGGTGTGTATTTCACGACTCTGTGTTTGATTTTGTCCCAAGGATTCTGATCATTGAAAGTGATTGATTCCTCTGCCTGGCATTCTTGTGAGCGGGCCTGCATTGGATTTTCTCCCCTCAGCAGTTTCATCACTGTAGAGGTGTATTGAGTGGCCTCCAGCTCCCTGTAATGGCTGGTAAACACAGCGAGGGAGGAGTAGGTGTTTTCTGATAGACTAAGCTGCTGGGAAGGACATTCTGTTTGCCACCAGGTTACATCTCTCTTATGATGTCATAAGGCATACTTGCCCAGAGGGAGCAATGTGTTGCTTTTTTAAAAACATTTCTCTCATGATGTCATAATAGAGACTAATCTAGAGGAAGCAGTGTGTTTGTTGTTTACATTTCTCTTATGATGTCATAATACAGATTAGTCTGGACTCTAGAGGGAGCAGTGTGTTGGTTGTTTACATCCCTGGCATGATGTTATAATGCTTGCAAGCCTAGCTCTATATTGCCTTTTTACATCTTACGATGTCATAAATATACACTAGTCTGTAGGGAGCTCTGTATAGCTTGTTTACATCTCTCTGACAATGATGTCACAATACAGACTAGAAGGCCCTGTTCTCACCACCTCGTCTTGCTCTGGTGGCTTGATCTGCTCTTTCTCTCCTTCCTCTTTCTCTCCATCCTTCTTTCCCTCATTCCACCCCCACCTTCATATCATAGCCTCGCCATCATGGGTGCTGTGCATCCTGTGGAAGGAAAAAAAAAGATCCTGTCCATTTAATTAATAACAGATGTAGGTGCCTGAGAAAGGTCAGGGGTCACTGCTGCCATGGAAACGGCAGAGTGTGCTGTGTGTGCGCGCGCGTGTGCTTTGTGTGTGGGTGTGTGTATGAGTGGGGAAGTGGGAGGCGGGGGCAGGGTGCGGAGAGGATCGGAGGGGGTGGTTGGGAGGGGGGGGTCATAGTTCAGAGGTTACGCTGCAGTATTGAGACAAAGAGCTGGTTCCTTTCCACATGCACCCAGATCAATACCCCCCCCCCCCCCCCAGGCCCCGAGCTGTTTCCTCATCTGCATTTTTGGTCAATTCAGCAGTGTGTGTGTGTGTGTGTGTGTGTGTTTGGGGGTGGGGGTGGGGTTGCTAACTGAACTGACGTCTAACGTCCATCCTCTCCCATTCTGCGTTCTTCCCTTTCTTCTCTTCATCCTTTCCTCTGTCTCTCTCTTGTCCTCTCCTTCTCTGCCTCCATCCTCCCTTAATCCTTCTCTTCCTTCTCTCATCCTCTCCCCCACACTGCATCCTTCTCCCCCTCTTTCCCCTCCTCTCCTCGCTCCCTCCTGGACAGAAATCCCTTCTTTGGGGTAATGGTGTGACTGAAACAGTATTCCTTCAGAAACGCAAGTTTGGGATTTACTGCTAGAGTAGGATATCAAGGCATCAGATCCAACTGCATTTATATTACAGATCATTTTACAGAGCATCTGTCACAGCACACATCACAACATACCCTGGCTTAAGAAATCAACAGCATTAAATAGAGGAAACTGAGGCTTACCAACTACCTGCAGCACATTTAAAATACCCACAGGAAATATAAATCATTTGTGTGTACATACATCACCTGAAGTCACAGGTCTGAAAGTGTAGGACAGGATTGACTCACTCCATTTCCCTCACGTTGCAAGGTTGCCACAATAACGTTTTGGCAACATCCTGACAACGTTTTTGAACTCGTTCCCTGTTTCAGTCACAGGTGTGCTGAAGGTGTGGTAGGCATGTTGAGGGGGTTGTACTCCTGCAGTCCCCTTCACATGTACGCACACAGTCCTCCTCTGACCCTAAACAACAAGGACCGTGGTGCTGGTCAGAGGCGTCGCCCCAGGTTTTAAACCGAAGAGCGGGGAGCACGAGTTTGCCTTTAAATTGAGTTTGTTTTTCTGTGTTCGAAAAAGCACTGCAATTAATCATCTGAATAATCAATAGCAGCGGACAGCAGATGTTCCTCCAGCGAACGGTATTGTTGTTTGCAGGATACGCTCTGAAATGCGGACAGGCTGCGTTTTTATGAGCGGATCCCGCGGTACACGAGGGGGTGCAGCTGGTGTCCAGGGCGGGTTTATCAGCGCGGACTGCGCCTAAAATGCGCCGCTTTAGAGAACGCGGTCAGGTCATCGGGCCTTCCGCCTCTAAAGAGCTCCCTGTGACATGGGGCTGTAGCACAGGACAGGTCACCCCTGTGCCTCTTCATTTAGTCCTGTGTGCATCACGGCATTTAAAACCATGCATTTCACTTATAGCTCAATTATATGTTACGCCAACCTGTTGAGACAAAGGCTTTTCTCCTTAGTCAGCTAACAGGGTACCGTCTTACAGAGCTTGTGGCATTAACTCGATGGAGGCACACTGCCCTCTTGTGGCATACAGAGTACACTGCAGTTTTGCCAGGACCAGCAGCTCCCTGTAGCTGGTTTTGTTTGTACTGCAAGATTAACAATTTAACTGACATTAGCAGCAGTAATAAAAGATCCTCTCTTTGAATCTCAAAATGTCAGCCAACATTGGCACAACATTTAGGCCGAACAAGAACTGCTTTTAACAAACCTAAGTTTTAATAGCATCAGAGGATCTGGTTTTGTCAAATATTTAAGTTCTAAAAAAACCCCCAAAAAACACAGGGGTATAACATGCACCCCCCCCCCACCCCCTACCTACACTTGGAAAGTGCAACATATTTTTATAGTATCCTGGTTCTGGAGCACATGACTTACTGTGACTTACTCTCATACAGTGAGTGACTTACACAAGTTTCTTTTTTATGCAATCAATTTATACAGTTGGATATTAGGTACAGCAATTCTGGTTCAGTCCCTGCTTCAGTGGCAGTGCCCCACCAGGGAATTAAACTTGCAACCACTTAAGTTACAAGCTTCTCAATGTGACGTGGGAATCACAACATGTGTAATACTTCTGGATGAGTAAGTGTGTTCCTCTTTTTTTGTGATGTCTTCCCTTGTAGGTGCTACAACTGCGGAGGACTGGACCACCACGCCAAGGAGTGCAAGCTGCCCCCCCAGCCCAAAAAGTGCCATTACTGCCAGAGCATCGCACACATGGTGGCCAACTGTCCAATCAAAGCACAGCAATCATCGCCCAGCTCTCAGGGAAAGCCCGCCTCCTTGAAGGGGGATGAGGAAGAGCAGAGCCACGCCCCCTTGCCTCCAGAGAGCTCTGATTGAAGGAGAAGCCAATTTGTGGGCGGGGTTAAGGGGGGCGGGGGGGCGGAGCCAGGAAGGAAGATGAAGACCAATCAAACGGTTTTACTGGAGACAACCACAAGTTCCTACCAATCCTTATAGCTGCTTTTTTGGGATTACCTCAGGTTTATAATGATCAGCAAGAGAAAAAAAAAGAATATTATTTTACTTTTTGATGGTGAAACAGTCAGGAATATAGCTCTGCTGCACTCAGGAAGTTTTTAGAAGATAATGGAACGATGGATTCAAGTTTCTGTATCGCGATATATATATATAGTAATAATCAACCTCTTCCACCTTAATGTTGTGATACATATCGATGACTTTCCATGTCTTTCGCGGATAAGTGTCTTAGATTCGTACCGAAACAATCAAAGAGCATCTTCGTCTTTTTTTATTATTTTTTAATTACAATACTACAATTTAGCTTTGCCATCATTACGAGTGTTTCTTTTATGTTGGGCGGGAGGGGGGGGAGGATGACTTTGGGTTTCATGTAACGGGGGGAAAACTGTTAGCTGTTGCTTTTTAAATCTTTTTTGTCCGTAAGTCTGCTGCAGAGGGATTGGCCTCGCTAGTTTTGGCGTCGGTTTGCGGGGTGGACAGGGGTAATTACAGCGTTTATGACGAGCTTCCCAGTTCCTGACTGTTGCACTCTCAGTTTAATGACCAGGGCAGAGAGAGACGGGAGAGATCCTGCTTCTGCTTCTCTGTTGATGAATGTGATTTGGAAAAAATTTTTGTGGGGGTGAAGGGGGGGGGGTGGATGCAGAAAAGGGCGGGGCACGTTGGGGAGGGAATCGAGTTGGTGGGGGGGGGGGGGTGGGGTTGGATGGATGGTTAAGGGATTGCAGGGATTAGCCTAAAATCCACTGCATGGTTTTTTTGGCAGCTGCCAGTCATTGCAGTGGATTGTTGTTTAGATTGTACGGGGCCAAATGAATGTTCCAACCCGAGCTGGCTGCAGCCAGGGCCATGCTGCAGGGGATTGTGTGTGTACGCCCAACGCTGTGCTCTACACTCCCACTGCTCCTCCTCTACCACACCAGGTCTGCACCAGAGAGCCCAGCAGCTCTGCGAGTCAGATTCAGCTCAAAAAGGTCGAATTCAGCTCAAAAAGAAATGCCTTAACCCACTTAAGAACAATATGGACAGGTACAAACGGTTGCAGACAAACACACACAGTCACACACACTCGCATGCAAGCGTGCAAAGATATACACCCACACAGTCTCTCGTTCTCTCTCTTGCACACACGTGCATGTAGACACACACACACACACGTGTCTACGTGCATGTACAGTATAAATATATAAATCCATACATTTTTTAAATTCAGACTATAAACACTCTCCAGGTGTATGGTCAGAAGGCACAAAGGCACATGGGAGCTGAAGTCCTGGGTTTGATAATCGTACGTCATATCACAAGCTCTGGACCTCAGCTCCCATGAGCCTCTCTGCTAAATTTTCCATTTTACCGCACCCTGGCCAAATTGCCATTTAACGTCACATGAGGCTTTATTGGGTTAACAAAAAAGCTTGAGAAAATCGTTTTAAATTTCACAGCTTCCCTTTTTAATTCTTCTAAATTCCAGATCGGCTGAAATATTTTAGTTTCTCGTCTGAACGCAGATCCCGGGGGATGCGTGTTTGAGCTGTAGACCCTTTCAGCAGAATCAGGTGTGGTTCAGGAGGAGGCTGGGAGCTGGACACGCAGCGGTGTGCATTTTTTAGTGACTTAGTAAGACATGGGCCTGTATTCAATCAACATTTGTCCACAACTTTGACTTACAATCATACCGAAGCTTCACACTTTTTTTTCAGAAATTTGATTGTGGCAGGAAGGTTTTAGCGATCGCTGGACTCGCAGAACTCTGTGACATAGAGGAATCATTCTCACTTTTAATTGTTTTTCAAAGTTAAGGACTTGAAATGTTTGTTGAACCTGGCCATCGTCTCTCTCTCTTGTTCTCTCAGTGACACAGAGAGATCTCCCCTAAGGGCGGTGTACGTAGCCTAGCAACTAAATCAGCCATTTCTCCCGTTTTACAGGAGAAGCTGACAGACTTTCCACCCATTTAATATATATGTATAATTGTTATAAAGCCTTTTAAATCATCCTTAGTATTTATTTGTAGCAGATACTCATCACAGCTTCTCCGCGTTTCGATTCGCTACATCGCCTCAGTCTGCCTCCTGATTGGCTACCCCTATATCTCATTTCCAGGGCTGCCTTGATTTTATCCTGTTGCCGTTTTTGATTTGATTTGATTTGTTTAGCCTAAATGTGATGTGTGTGGTTTAATTTTCCTGCAATCTACAATGGCTTCCCTTAGATTGGGAGTCTTGTTAAAAAAATAAAAAAAAAACCTTCCCTATATCTATGCGAAAACCAATGCAATGTTACTCTGCACTAATCGCGTGTAAGATGCATTTTGTTTTGTTTTATTTGTATTAGTACTGTTATTATTATGATTATTTTTATCCTTTAAATGAATGGCTATTTGTTCCATATCTTTGTAAATTTGAGAGATCGATCTACTAGAAGATCCTTATTGACTGCAGCTGGGGGGGGTTTGTTTCTCAGGAATCGTGAATCTGATAAACTCAGGGAATATTTCAGATTGTCCGATGGGATTGGGGTGGGGTTTATGGAGGGGAGGGCGGGGTTTAAGTTAGCAGGGGAGGAGGGTGGAGGCAATGGCCATTAACGACCTATGATTGAAACCAGGACTGTGGACGTACCATTATAGGCCCAGTGTGTATGTAGCTCCCCCTGCTGGTCTGAATCAGAACTGCATGGAGATGTTGCACCAACGGTACAGTGGCTATCATTTGAAGCCTAGATTGGCCATATCAACAGAAGCCGTGATCATTTCATACTGGCATTAATGACGCAAAGCCTAGTGCATAATACACTGTCTGCATTGTAAACTGAGTTAGGCCGTATGAAATGAATTTGTTAAATGCCACGGTTATTTAAATTTTACTCTGGTAAAAGGAGATGAGACTCGGCCTTTTTGGTAAAGTGGTGTACAGGTGGACCCTGGACTTTATAAACGGTGATAGGGACGTGATGCCCCAGTCCCCTCTCTCCCACCCTGCTCACAGCTCTGGCTATAATCTCTCAAAAGGAGGGAAGAATAATCATTTTGTTTACTCAGAGATATGGGGGGGGGGAACCATCAGAATCATGCCCTAATTTTACACAATATTTTTTTAAAGAGAAGGTGCAACTGTCAGCAGGGCTCTGCCAGTCTCAGGAGGAAGCTCTGCAATGTTAGCGCTCTGTTAGCGTAGCACAGTGTAATGTTAGCGCTCTGTTAGCATAGCACAGTGTAATGTTAGCGCTCTGTTAGCGAAGCACAGTGTAATGTTAGCGCTCTGTTAGCATAGCACAGTGTAATGTTAGCGCTCTGTTAGCATAGCACAGTGTAATGTTAGCACTCTGTTAGCGAAGCACAGTGTAATGTTAGCGCTCTGTTAGCGTAGCACTGTGTAATGTTAGCGCTCTGTTAGCGAAGCACAGTGTAATGTTAGCGCTCTGTTAGCGAAGCACAGTGTAATGTTAGCGCTCTGTTAGCGAAGCACAGTGTAATGTTAGCGCTCTGTTAGCGTAGCACTGTGTAATGTTAGCGCTCTGTTAGCGAATCACAGTGTAATGTTAGCACTCTGTTAGCATAGCACAGTGTAATGTTAGCGCTCTGTTAGCGTAGCACTGTGTAATGTTAGCGCCCTGTTAGCGAAGCACAGTGTCATGTGGGGACATGGCGTTTGGCTTGGTGGGGACGTGCTTTCACCCCCGCAGAAACAGTGTTGTCTTGAGAAATAAAGTCCATAAAGTCCATAAGCTCCCCTTTCTCAATAATGTCTGCGTTACAAGTCCTTGTTCTTCATTAGTGAAGTCACACTGACAGCAAGATTAATAACTTTTTTTTGGTTGCTATATGTACTTGTATGGGTCATTTCACCAGTAACCTGTGCATCTCTCATTGAACAGAGCAGAGAGGGGCGGATCTTCTATATATTTTTCTAAATTTTTCCCCAGATGCCAGTATTCATGAGAAAAATAATGGACTCCTTATAAGACTCTTTCTGTTTCCAAGAAGGTGTGTTTCATGCAGGGAGGGGGGCAGAGTTGAGTGGGCCTGAGACTTGTCCTGGTGAATGTTGCACCGTTCTCCTGGATATTAATGTACATATACTACTGTGATATAATTATATGATGATTTTTTTTCTTCTTCTTCTTCTCTGTAATCTTTGTAGTTAGTTAGGGGGTTAGAACAGAGTAGTTTTCTTATTAAGGAACAAAGGAAGGGGGAACCAGTGATAACTTACTCATTTGTGCTGGTCGCATCTTTAAGTGCAGTCAAAATGGCCGCCTGCTCGCACTTTGTGTGAGTCTGGCTGACATTCTTCATGCTACGCTGCTGCCCGTTGAGTGATGCTTTCATTTTGCATTTGAAGCAGTCTTGCTGTCAGGTCAGGTCGACTTGCTTTTTTAACAGCCAGACACACTGGTCTCCCCCCTGCCCTGTCGTTACTGTTCCCTGTCATTGTGTTGGGGTGGTGGGGTTTTTATCCTTTTTATCACGGAAATACAAGATGAAATGCTTGTACACAATCTATACAAGTCTACCTCAGGATGTTTTTGCTTCTGGTTTGTTTCTTAATTTAAGCAACAGGCAAGTGACACTGAGTCCTCTCCAGTCTCATCTGGTGGATTTTAATGCACTGTCTGCTTTTTTTTTCCTAGGATTGTAGTTTTTTTTTTTTTTTTCTTGTTTCAGCTAACATTTTATATTTCTAAAGAGGTGCGTTGTGGGTAATAGATGCAGTTTGTTTGTGTAGAAAAGAGAAAGATGCACATGTGAAGAACAGCTAGCGCCCCACGTTGTTTACCTCTTGACCTGGATGTAGCCTAGCACAGTTGTACCCTTTTTGCCAGTATACTCCCAGCATGCTCAGTTGTAACATACAGAAACACTTGTGAAATATCACATGATCCAGGTTTTTACTGGCATGAGCAGAACCCTGCTTGTCTTTTGTCAGATAAGTAACCAGCGATTTCATGATGGCAGCAAACTTTTTAATTTTGTTACCGGGAGAAATTTTCTATGCTACTCATTTGGGTGATACTGGGGTTGTTTTAATTGTTTTTGAATAGTTCATTTAAAACCCTCAAGCCCCTCCTTGTCCAAACTACACATGTGAGTAAATATTGTACCAGGAACACAATTCCTCCATTTGTGTTCCTGGTACAATTCCTCCATGTGATTTGATTGACAGAAGAGGTACTTCTTTTTGAGTAATGAAGCAGTGCTGACCTGAATCGAAAAAGATCATCTTGAGTCAGCAATGTCATTGTGCACAACAGGAAGTGGTAACAGCTGAGTACGTTTTCGGTCGTTGCTGAAACCTGCAGGCACCTGGAGAATTGTGCTGAAATTCAAAACGCAGCTGCAAAATTCTGCCACAGTAATAGAATAATCAAATATTTTCCGCTCTTTCGTTTTTTCCCTTCTTTGTAATCTAGTGAAACTTGGTTGGAAAATCAGAGGGTATAAGTGCAGTTTTAGACTAAGAGACTTTTTTAAAATTTTGGTATCACCTTGTACCCTTCCCGGGCAAACTTTAACTATAAAGTGGAACAGCTTTTTAACAAAACATTCTCCAGTCTCCTGCGCAGTGTTTCCTTCGATTCCTCGACAGGGTTTTTTCTTGCGACTGATAGGTTGCTAATCTAGTCTCCCTCCCTGAAATAGATAGCGGAAGACTAATATGCAAACCAGATTGCCCATGGTTGGTGTCTTCTCCGCTGTGGGTTTCCTGTCTTGTGGTGGCGCGCGGGTGTCGCGCGGGAGTCGCGAGCACAACTTTTTTTCAGATTTTGAGTGCGAGAGCCGGAGCAGGTCAAATCCTCAGCTTTAAAGGGAAAAACAAAAAAAAATCACTACGCAACCCAAAGTTTTCACTCTGTGCTGACCTCAGGGCGTTCACGGGAAGCACAAGGACGGAGCGGCGGGTTCTTACGCGTCAGCCTTCGCGTAGGCTACCTGTGTCTACACTTTGTTTTCATCGGTACTCTTTTTTTTATTTGTTTTTTGTATCCATTCTGTTCTTTAATGAGACATTTCATTCTGTGGTTGTGACTTTTCTTGGTGTGAAATCGCTAATATAATAAATCCAAAAAAAAAAGAAAAAAAGATTGTATATAAGTGACCGACGAATGTAGCTACATTTACTGCTGTAAACCAAAGGTTTCTTTGTGAAAACTCCCACTTTTGGGGAATTGATCTTTTTAGACTCTGTTGGTAACCACACCCCAACCCCCCCCCCCCTTGTGTTACAACCTGATCGGGGTGGAATTTGTGATAGTTTTACATTTGTTTTATAATTCTGTGAAGCATGTATTACAAACAGAACTGTGACCAAGAATGTTTTGTCTTGTGAAAATATCCAACATTTCCTTCCTAGTTAATAAACGTATGACAGTATTACATTTTAGCATAGTCATTGTCTTCTTTTATTTAAATCTTAGGCATTTGGGACATCCACTGTGATTTCATTCACATCAGTCATTCACCAGCAGGATGGCTTGTAATTATCCCACGTAAGGAGTACAGGCCTACTGTACACCAAAAATTACCACAATTTATTTTTATCTCTCATTTAAAATAGGAATATTTTCAGCAAAACACGTGTTCAGGTGGACATCCTGCATCAGTTCTCATATTCATAAAGGCACATAAAACGATTAGTATGGTTCCTTGGCTTAACCTTAAATCTACGTGCCTGAAGGCCCATAGGGCCTTAGTGGAGGAAAATAGGAAAAGGTGAATGGTGTTACCTTTATCGGCCGCCTTTGAAAATAAAAAATAAAAATAAAAAATCAATTACAAGAAAAGGGAAGGGGGCAGTGTTTCCCCAGTTTGCAGGCAGTTGCGAATCTTGTCTTGGGTGTGCGCGTGCTGGGGAATTCATCCACCAGCTCGCGCCAAAGAGTGTCTGAAATCTGGTTGCCAGATTGCGTTTTCTTTTTTGTTTTGGCTAAATAACATGTTTCTCAAGTATGGAATTTGTACGAGAGAAGAGTACGTGTACGTCCGACGTTATATATCAGTTGAGGTATTGTTTGAAAAAAAAATGGGGGCATGAAAAAACTGGAAAAAAATTGGACCGACTATATTCAAAGCGGGGATTATTTTATTTGGGTGCGTTGTTAGCGCAAACCTGGCAACTCGGTTCTCGCGCTCGTGGCTCGGACTCGCGCAGAAACGGCGCGTGGGCGCGCGTGGTGGGCGCGAACAATGTGGCTGCCAGAAAAGGCACCGAATGTGGCTGTAAAGGAAAGGTGATTCCACGCGACAGGTGGGTGTTTTTTCCTCGCTTCTTTGACTCTGTGGTTGTGGTCTTGGTGTTTTTACCACCTGACACGCTGGGCATAAAAGCACGATCCGAAGTCTGACTGAAAGAGT
Source organism: Anguilla rostrata (assembly GCF_018555375.3). Taxonomy (NCBI): domain Eukaryota; kingdom Metazoa; phylum Chordata; class Actinopteri; order Anguilliformes; family Anguillidae; genus Anguilla; species Anguilla rostrata. The sequence continues at coordinate 2,032,356 of NC_057933.1, read as the reverse complement.
GTTTTTAGGGCAATGAACGCTGGACCTACGATTCGCCGCTTTCTCTTATGTTCTCCTGCTTTTTGTTGCGGTTTGAAGAACTGACAGATGTCGACTGAGCGACGGGCGGCATGAAGTCCAAACGAAAAATAGGTTATTCTTGCGTCTGTGCCTAATAAAAATGCGTGTTAACTAAAGCAAATGTCGCGACGTTTAACTGCAGCTGTCAGTTGGCTAACTATGGGCGTTTGACCATTAAGAGTGAAAGCATGGCATTGTTGTGTTTGGAGCTTGCTAGCCAGCTGCTGCTGCTGTAGCTAATGCTACCTGGTTATGTGCAATGCTTCCCTAGCAAGACGGCTAACTTTCATACACAGCGATGTCACGCTTTACCTTTAGCTAACTACCTTCTCTTTAACAGCCTATATGTTACCTGACTGGTGATATTGGATATCTAGACGTCAGTTTAGGTATCTAGATAGTTGCGTTCCCCGCAGAAGTTGACGAGCGGATATTTGCTGTCTAAGGAAACACGACCAGGGAGATTTTATGGAGGTTTATGGGCGAGTTCTGCCACTGGAAAGTTTATGATGACTAGGGAACTAGCTGCGTACTCTTGCTTTCTGGGTAATCGAAACCTGGGCGAGATAATAACTTTAATTCACAGGCTAGTTTGCGATCTATGTACTTTTGTAAGATGCGTTTCGTTTCTAGATATTGGGTAACAAGCTGTTGAAGACACCCTTGCTGTTTTAACTGAGCAATAAAGCCAGCTAATTCCAGGCTGTCAGTTACATGTCAGTAAACAGTCCAGCTCTGACTTGCATGCAAACGTGATCATTATACAACGCCCTCCATATTTTTTTTTCGACACCGCTTGTGCCAGGAATGACTCGGGCGGTAAAGCCTGATATGTCACATCAGTTAATCCCTCGTGCAGGGCGCTGAGAAGCGAACGCCTGCTGCCTTAAAGTGCTAACCTTTAGCTCGCCTCGTCCGTGGGGGAAACGGACACGCATGTCTGCTAGCTATCCGTCCACGTGACGTGCGTGATCAGTTCGTGCAGGCTGTCAAAATATGAGAAGTTCGGGGACAAACTCGGAGTGATTTGAAAATCATGTTTTTGCGTAACATTTTACCCAGACCGTTACAGTATTGGATAATGACATCTAGGAGAAACTGAAAGCGAGCGTATTCCTCCCCATCAGAGAAGTGCTTGCCCTGGGGCGGTGAGTTTGGGCACGTGGAGATCATTCATATAATATCTCAGGACTCTGGAAAATATTTAACAGCAGTCACCTGAATTACTGTCCACGGTCGACCGCACAGCCAATCTTACAGCGAGAAAAAAAAGGAGTGCGTTTGATCCGGGTTAAAAAGTAATCCCCGGCAGTTAGATGCCCAGTCTGTCTCGAGTATGCGGGGGAAACTGCGGCGTGGTTCTTGACCAGGATACATGTCAGCCCATGTGACCATCACCGCTTACCTGTAGGTCAGGTAAGTCGCTTGCGCGCCTAGCCTGCTTTGATTACGCATGCGTGGCGCCACCAACGTGACAGTGACGCTACGTTCCCAGCAGGCTCGTTGTTCGCTAACATGACAGATTCCACCTGAATGCATAAGCACTTTTCACATGTAGTCACTACTGCTCATCAGGAAATAAGGGCAGAGATAACTGCAAAAAATGAATTCATTTTTATAAGAGAGTCGGTAGGAATGCGGGGAAGTGTTAGAATCAGCCGTTCTGTCTGCAGGGTACACTGTCCTGGTGAACACATTGGCTTATGCTGAGAGTGTAGGTGGAGCTCTGTTTTGGGCTGTACCCCTTGCAATTGCCCCCCCCCAGGCTGCGGAGAGGTGGGCAGACGATGGTGAGCAGCCAGCCCAAGTACGAGCTGCTCCAGGAGGTGGGGCGGGGCACGTACGGGGTGGTGTACGAGGCGTGGCGCGGAGCAGGGGGGCGCGCGAAGAGGATCCGGTGCCAGGCGCCCGAAAACGTGGAGCTGGCGCTGCGGGAGTTCTGGGCCCTCAGCAGCATCCAGAGCCAGCACCCCAACATCATCCACCTGGAGGAGTGCGTCCTGCAGCGGGACGTCCTGGCACAGAGCCTCAGCCATGGCTGCAGCTCCCCCCTCTACCTGGAGGTATGCGCCACGCCCCCCAAAGGCCACGTCCCCAAAGCCACAACCTCCACTGCCACACCCCACCACTGTCACACATTCTGCCACATCATCCTGCCCATGGGACATGCCCCACCCCCACTGCCACTCCCTGCCAAGCCCCACTCCCCATGCCACACCCTCCCACCCCCACTCCACACCCTGCCAAGCCCCACCCCTCTCTGCCACACCTTGCCACGCCCCCACCCCCCCACTGCCACACCCTGTTAAGCGCCCCCCATTCCCCCCCACCCCACACCCTGCCAGCCCCCCACCCCCAACTAATTCCCTGTCTCTTGTTCCTCCCTGTGCCCAGCTGGTGGAGACGTCGCTGAAGGGTGAGATAACCTTTGACCCCCGCTGTGCGTACTACCTGTGGTTCGTCATGGACTTCTGCGACGGGGGGGACATGAACGCGTACCTGTTGTCACGGAAACCCAGCCGCCGCACCAACACCAGCTTCATGCTGCAGCTGGGCAGCGCGCTGGCCTTCCTGCACAAGAACCAGATCATCCACCGCGACCTCAAGCCCGACAACATCCTGATCTGCCAGGACCGCACCCCCGCCGGCGGCCCCGACCCCACCCTCAAGGTGGCCGACTTCGGCCTCAGCAAGGTGAGGGTCCGACTGACGCATCACCTGAGTACGCTTCTGCTCTGAAGGGCATGAAAAAAAAACCCTGATTTTAGTTAAGCATCTTCCCTCACACGGTACAGTACACACTTAACACAGGAGCACTCACTCATACACACACACACACACACACACACTCTCTGTCTCTCTCACACACATACACACACACACACACACACACACTCTCTGTCTCTCTCACACACATACACACACACACACACACACTCTCTGTCTCTCTCACACACATACACACACACACTCTCTGTCTCTCTCTCACACACACACACACACACACACACACACACACTCTCACACGCACGCACACACACACACACACACACTCTCTGTCTCTCTCACACACACACACACACACACACACACACACACAATCTCTCACACGCACACACACTCATTACGCATTCTCACACTCCGATTCTCTCAGGTCTGCTCCACGTCGGGCCTGAACCCGGAAGAGCCCGCCAGCGTCAACAAGTGCTTCCTGTCGACGGCGTGCGGGACGGACTTCTACATGGCGCCCGAGGTGTGGGAGGGGCAGTACACGGCCAAGGCGGACATCTTCGCGCTGGGCGTGATCATCTGGGCCATGGTGGAGCGCATCACCTTCGTGGACGCGGAGACGCAGAAGGAGCTGCTGGGGGGGTACGTGCAGCAGGGCTCGGACATCGTGCCCCTGGGGGAGGCGCTGCTGGGGAACCCCAAACTGGAGCTGCTCATCCCGGCCCGCAAGAAGAGCATGAGCGCCGCCATGAGGCAGCTGATCCGGGACATGCTCTCGGCCAATCCGCAGGAGCGCCCCGACGCCGCCGCGCTGGAGCTGCGCCTGGTGCAGATCGCCTGCCGAGAGTGGGACTGGGACACGTGATGGGGCTGCGCGCACACGCGTGTGCAGGAACATGCATACACACACACGCGTGTGCAGGAACATGCATACACACACACGCGTGTGCAGGGACATGCATACACACACACGCGTGTGCAGGGACATACATACACACACGCGTGTGCAGAAACATGCATACACACACGCGTGTGCAGAAACATGCTCACATACGCGTGTGCAGGCACATACATACACACACACGTGTGTAGAAACATGCATACACACACGCGTATGCAGGGACATACATACACACACACACGCGTGTGCAGAAACATGCATACACACACGCATGTGCAGGGACATACATACACACACGCGTGTGCAGAAACATGCATACACACACGCGTGTGCAGGAACATGCTCACATGCACACACACACCGGCTCCTGCTCTGTGTTTTGTGGTGCTGGTGCATCTTTAATGAACAGAGTCCGGGCCCCTCGGGGCCCAACAGCATCTGTATGGAATCAGGGGCCTGGAAACCTGCTGCTCTCTGTTAACTCCTCCCCTTTGGAAAATGGTTTGGGAGCAGTAGTCAGGTTACAGGTAGAATTTTGACTGACTAGTAATGCAATGAAGTGTGTGTGTGTGTGTGTCTGTGTCTGTGTGGAAACCTTGTAGTTATACTTTCTCCAGTTCCTCTTTGCTAAATGGCCACTGGAGGCCATGCACTGTGGACGTTGGAATCATGCCAGTCTGTGAAACTGACGTCCTCTCAGCGTTCCTGTAACGTTGCTGTAACGTTGCTGCAGCGTTCTGATGCCTGTGCAAGCAGCACAGCACCCTTCTGCAGGACAGACAGGCCTCAGAGCCCTAACCCCTGCTGACCGCCGCTCTCTGGCGCCCCCTGGTGGCCGGAGGGCTCCCTGGTTGCCTTGGAAAGGGAATCCGCAGATGATGATGATTCTATTACTTTGAGGAGAGGAGAGAATGTTTTTCTTTATTGAAATGTTCATTTCAGAAGAAAGGAATTATGCAAACATGAATGTTCTTTTGTTGTTTTTGTTTTTTTGTCGTTTGTCGTATTTGTGCTCAGAGGAGCTGTGTTTGGGTGAAGAATGTGCGGGCAGATCTGTGGCTGTCAGGTCAGCTCGTTGCCCTGGGTGACCGTGTGAGATGAGTGCGTGAGTTGGGGGGGGGGGTCTGTGCTAATTAAGTGGTGATTTGGGGGAATTGAATGATAAGAATTTTGGGGGGGGGTGGGGATTCCTGGGTCTACTGCTTAAGGAGGCGTGATCTCCGATTTGATCCCAATTTCGATACTACTGAAGAGTGGATGAATCCTGTGTGTGCCACACTGGATGATGGTTTGACTGCAGGCTCTGATTTGTCGTGACGACCGCGCTTAGCGATTGAGCGCTGAGGCCAAGGGCCCCCCTCTCCACCCTCTCCCCCCTCTCCCCCCTCTCCCCCCTCCCACTGAGAGGATGGTCTGACTCTCTGCCTGTGGAGGCAGCGGCTCGATCGGCGACCTGCGGACCTGAAACCTCTGGAAGCTCTCGTACACAGAACAATGCTCGGCAGGCTCGGGAGCGGTGGCTCATGGGAAAGGTCACCTGAGGTGATTCTCTTCCCCCCCCCCCCCTTCCCACCGATCCGTGCCTGCTGAGGGAAGCGTTTTCTACATTCTGCTTCACTAAGAAGATAATTAGTGTATTTTCAGAAATACCCAAATGCACTGCGCCTGGAGCTGATTTCATTGTGGCCTATTTTTACAGATATTTATTTTTTTTATGAACTAATAGCCGGCTGGGAAAATAGATGTGTGGTGGTGGAAGATGGGAAGGGAAATGTTTATGTGCGTGTGGATGGGGGTTAATTTGGCTAGAAATGGGTAACTGTTTTGAGTTGTGGTCAGTTGTTGTGATAAGTTTGGATTTGTAGTATTTATATGCCCCCCCCCCCTCCAGAATGAGGAATTTAATTTTGTATACAGGCCTGAATCAAACAAATTGTGTTATGCCAAATCAACAGAGGGTTGTGGGGTGTTTAAATGATATATATTTTTTTTAAGGTGAAAGTTCAAAACTATGATCCTTGCTTATCTATCGGCTGTGCATCATGGCTGTTCAGCAGAAACGTGTCTTATTGTGTAAATAAAGTCAAATGACATGGTAGCTTAAGGGAGGGGTGTTTCATGGGATTTTGGGCCCTGTGAAAAGATCTAACATTGAGGCACCCAGCCCCCCCCTCTCTCTGAGGGCCCCTGTCAGTCTTGGCCCTTGGAAAGCCCCCAATAGGGCGCCACTGGCTGCAGTGCTACTGAACAAAAGGGCTAAGTGTTTGGTAACTGGGTTTTTTTGTTAAACCAGCTTTGTATGCTGTCAAAAGCAGTTGCCTATAGAGTGTTTAGAACTCCAAACTTAGTGGAGTGCTCCTTGATTTAATACCGGACTCTGCTACTGCCCTGCCGGACCGGAGGGGTACAACATTTCCCCTCTGTCTTGTTCTCTTTTGAATTTTGAAAGTTATTGCAAGTATTTTGAAGAGGAAAACTTACATTACAAAAAGTTGTAAATTATTGTGTAATTTATTGTTACTTCTGACTTTATAAATAAAAATATAAGTAAACGAAAGTGTTTGTGGTTTATTTATTACTTTTTTCATCTTTTTTGTGAATGTAGAGGGCAGTAGTGTAGTGTAAGATAATGATCAGCCGGTGACTGGAACTGTGTCGTATTTCATTCACCAAAGAAGGACGCGCGTTCCTGAGAATTCAGTTTTCATCAATCGCGTGGTTTAAAATAGAATCGTCTGCCACAGAAGAGTCTAACGCAGCGTTTAGTCGAAGGATCCGTTTGTTGTTGCTTGATAAAATATCGCCACCCAGTGGTCAATGTTTCTAAGAAGGTAAATAATCCCTTTACACATGAAAACCACATGATTAAAATTAGCATCTTGATAAAATTGGAACGAAACCCAGCATTAGCAGGGGACACCAGGATCGATTTTGATAAATAGTGTTATATAGTGTATGTTTATAGACTATGGCATGTTATAAACGATAAAACCAACACTTATGGAAGATAAGATAATGTTATAATTTACAAATAATAAATAAATAAATATATGCATTTAATGTGCGACTCAAACCTTATTTCAATTTTTAAAAAGATCAGTGACGCGCAGGCGGAAATAAAACATAATAAAAATTATTCTCTTCTATTTGTAGACTTACGGTAAACATGGCAGCTCCCAGCTCGCGCTGAGACAACAGCTCAGACGTTACTGATAATCGTTTAGCGTTCAAGGGGAATGACCCTCAAAACAAATTATTGAAAATGGACCTTCCACGCCACGTAGGGCTGCTGGTCAAAAGAATTGGGGTGACAGGTGGCGCGCTGTGCAGAACGTTGGTCACGGCGTGTAGCGCGCGACGTTCGCCAGAACGGAGCTCCTGTAGACGGCCACTGACGGCGAGGTACTCGTCGGCCGCGTCGGTCTCTGCCTGCAGGGCGCTTCTCTACAGGAACCATGGAGATCCAGCCCAAGTCGTTCAGTAAGTCTAGCAACCCCGGTTTTAATAAGAAGTGTCACAAGAGGCCATTAGTTTGGAGGCGGCGTCCTTGCATGCTGCTTCTCGTTTGTGCACGCATTTACTTGGCGTCATTCTAATTTCCTCGGCAGGAGTCGCAATAACTGCTTCGCTTACAAACGTTGCACCTCTAACAAAGTTTTGACAACTGCCTCGCGGAGCCATAGCTGTTTCAATGTGCTGACGGCCACACGATGGCCATACATTGATAAGGCATGCCCCCTCCGTATATGTTGCATTAACGCTCACTGGTCTGGAAATGTTGTTAGCCAGATTTGGCACTGTTGCTCATACGAATCAGGTGGATGCACTTGTTTTTCCCCAAATTGTGAGCCTGGATAAGAGTGTTAAACTAATGTAATGCCACGCACTGCCGGATGCGAGGTGGTAAGAACGTTGTGTTGCGTCACTGCGCAGGTTGGAGAGTATGGAACTTCCCGCTTTGGATGAGAAGAGCGTGCTGGTGAAGATGATGGCGGCTCCCATTAACCCCTCTGACATCAACATGGTTCAAGGTGAACATCGGGGAGGAACATTCACGGAGATTCACAGACTGTTCGTATGTCTGGAAAATACTGTTCAGTAAACCGTAAAAATTAATTAATTGACTGACAGGAATGACTGACAGTGTTCCTCTCCCGCCGTGCACAGGAACTTATGCTGTATTGCCGGACCTCCCCGCAGTGGGCGGGAATGAAGGGGTGGGTGTGGTCCTGGAGGTTGGGAGTCAGGTGACCACCCTGAGAGCTGGTGATTGGGTGATTCCAAGGGACGCTGGACTTGGTAAGTCACTGTTTTACTGTATCCTGTAATCATTTTTGAAGAAAATATTTGCGTACTATTGAGCTTCTGTCCCGCCTCTGATAGTGTTTTTTATTTTTTATTTTTTGGACAGGCACGTGGCGGACGGCCGCAGTGTTCGGTGAAGAGGTCCTGACCCCAGTGCCCAATGACATCCCGCTGATGGCAGCAGCCACGCTGGGGGTGAACCCCTGCACCGCCTTCAGAATGCTGTCTGACTTCGAGGCCCTAAAACCAGGTAACCCCCGAAACTAACGTGGGGGGCCACTGGGGACTAGAACTTTAGAATGTAGGTTCAGGGGTACAAAACAAGTCCTGGAAGATCAGAGGTTAGGGCTATAATAACATATAATGAGAATAGGCCATTCAGCTCATCTAGGACATAAGAACATACAAATACATATCTAGAATATTGATCATCATTTTGGTTGCCTGAATGTGCAAATTCAAGCTGTTCTGTGCTTTTAAGATGCTGTCGCTGTGCTCTGGCTTAAGGGCCAGAAGCTGGGCAGGATGGGATTGTGTTGTTGTTAAATAAATCTCTTAGAGAGCAGGTGCGTCAGATCGCTCTGTGCTCACCTGCCCTCTCCTCTCACCTGTGCACAGGTGACTCTGTGATCCAGAACGCAGCTAACAGCGGCGTCGGCCAGGCGGTCATCCAGATCGCAGCGGCACGAGGCGTCCACACCATCAACGTGGTCCGAGACAGGTATCAGAACCATCAACGTGGTCTGAGACAGGTATCAGAACCATCAACATGGTCCGAGACAGGTATCAGAACCATCAACATGGTCCGAGACAGGTGTCAAAAACATCAACATGGTATCAAAAACGTGTAGTGTAACGTGTAAGGAGCTGGTCTTGTAATCAAAAGATCATAGGTTCGATTCCCAGGTAGAACACTGCCGTTGCACCCTTGACCAAGGTACTTAACCTGCATTGCTTCAGTATACATCCAGCTGTATAAATGGATGCTGTATAAATGCTATGTAACAGTTGTGCAAGTCGCTCTGGATAAGAACTTTTGCTAAATGCCTGTAATGTAATGAAACAGATATCAAAAACAACAACAGGGTGCCCTTGTGCAGGTGACCAAGTGTATGCGTATATATGCATGTATATAGATGTATATAGATATATGTGCGCATGTATATATGGTGTGTATACATATGTATGCGTATATATGCATGTATATAGATACATGTGTGCGTGTATATATGGTGTGTATGCGTGTATATGCATGTATATAGATACATGTGTGCGTGTATATATGGTGTGTATGCATGTGTATGCGTATATATGGATGTATATAGATGTATATAGATACATGTGTGCGTGTATATATGGTGTGTATGCGTGTACATATATGCGCGTGTGCTGTATGTGTTTACGCTCCCTCCACAGACCGGACCTGCAGCAGCTGACGGAGAACCTGCAGGCGCTGGGCGCTGGTCATGTGATCACGGAGGAGGCTCTGCGGAAGCCGCAGATAAAAGAGATCTTTAAGGTCCGTTGGGCGGGGGCGGGGGCGGGGGCGGGGGGTCGGGGCAGGGGTTGGGCGGGGGCGGGGGCGGGGGCAGGGGCGGGGGCATTTTTTAATGTTATTGGAGAGGTACCCTGGACAACACGTTCATCCGAGTTAGAGTTTTCATCCGAGTTATCTTTTTAAATTAACCTATCATATTTTGTTTATGAAGGAGAGTAGTTATTAATCTCCAGTTATTGGAATTTTATTTCTTTTTTTCTGGAGTAATTTTTACATCCAGGGATTTTGCATCATCCTACCTTTTTGGCTGGACCGCAGCGAATGTCTGTGACTGAGTCACTGAGTGGTGAAGTTACACCATTGGTCGGCCGGTTCGGTCCAGCCATATACTAGGTTTTGACCTGGTCTTGTTTCTTTAATTAATTGACCTGTTGACAATGGAACTGAAGATGCAAACACAACCACAGTCAGCGGTATTCGATTGCTTCATTTATTGAAAACGGCTCCTTAATCTGAGCCCAGACCAAAAATAACTGAAATCATCGGCGTTTGGGTTATAAAGGTTTTGGCCCTGGGGAGAAACGCAGTGATTGATATATTGTGTCACGGGGGGCATCAGTGTGGCTGTCTGTTTTACCCCTTTTTCCAGAAAGTTCCTCGACCCAAACTGGCCCTGAACGGAGTTGGCGGAAAGTCTGCTACAGAGCTGCTCCGCCACTTACAGTGAGTCCTGTCATCCAATCACGTTTACTGACCGCCGGAGGAGATTACCGTAACGTCTGGTGTATAAGTGCCACCCACTCACAAGTCTGCACTCTGTTTGATTCTGCATCATTTGATGAGAGCTACTTGTGGCTCCACGCTTGTGTCCTTATCATGGCACGAAGAATACTTAAATATGCACTTAAATGTGCAAAGAATCCTTTGTGTATGTGTGCATGCGTGCGTGCGTGCGTGTGTGCGTGTGTGCGTGCGTGTGTGTGTGCGTGCGTGTGTGCATGTGTGCGTGCGTGTGTGCGTATGCGTTCATACGTGCATGTGCGTGATGAAAGCCTGTCATTCCTCCCCAGGGCGGGAGGGACGATGGTGACGTACGGGGGCATGGCCAAACAGCCCGTCACTGTGCCTGTGGTGAGTGGATCCTGCAACGCACAAACTCTCCACTAGGCGGAGTACAGCTGTTGATATATCTCTCTCTCTCTGTCTGTCTCTTTTCCTGCCTCCCTCTCTCAAATCCAGATATTTTAGGGTTAGGATTTAAGACCTCTGGATTATACTAATTGTAATACTCTCTAATACTCTCATTTCTGGCAGTTTACACTATTCTGAAACTCCCAGGAGCCTCAGGTGGTTCTGCAGCTGAAACAATAACCATTATGCTGCATTATCCTTACCTGGCTGCCTGCATTGACCTAGGTCAGACAGCTTGCATTTTTACTCAGGGGTGTAAATCCCCCCCAATCTGTCTCCCTTGCCCCCCAGAGCGCTCTGATCTTCAAGGACGTGAAGGTTCGGGGGTTCTGGGTGACCCAGTGGAAGAGGGACCACGCCCAGGGTGAGTCCTGAGGGAAGAGTCGCGAAACTCCGAAAACCGCCGACCCAGGGAACGCGATTGGTTTGTTATTTAGCCGACCTGGTTAAGATGAGCATCAGTACTGAGGCACTGAACTGCCTTCTGAACTCTTTCATATGGCTTGGCTCCTGGTTAAAAGTACAGGTGTCATTGAACACAAGGTCATGTGACCAGGCTGTGGCTGAGATGCAGTTCACTGCTAGGTCATGTGACCAGGCTGTGGCTGAGATGCAGTTCACTGCTAGGTCATGTGACCAGGCTGTGGCTGAGATGCAGTTCACTGCTAGGTCATGTGACCAGGCTGTGGCTGAGATGCAGTTCACTGCTAGGTCATGTGACCAGGCTGTGTCTAAGATGCAGTGCCTTCCCTGGTCATGTGACCAGGCTGTGGCTGAGATGCAGTTCACTCCTGGGTCATGTGACCAGGCTGTGGCTGAGATGCAGGTCACTGCTAGGTCATGTGGCCAGGCTGTGTCTAAGATGCAGTGCCTTCCCTGGTCATGTGACCAGGCTGTGTCTAAGATGCAGTGCCTTCCCTGGTCATGTGACCAGGCTGTGGCTGAGATGCAGTTCACTCCTAGGTCATGTGACCAGGCTGTGGCTGAGATACAGGTCATTGCTAGGTCATGTGGCCAGGCTGTGTCTAAGATGCAGTGCCGTCCCTGGTCATGTGGCCAGGCTGTGTCTAAGATGCAGTGCCGTCCCTGGTCATGTGACCAGGCTGTGTTGTTGTGGCCTGTGCTCCACAGACCGGGGGGCCCTGCAGGGGATGCTGGTCCAGCTTTGCGCTCTGATCCGGGACGGGAAGCTGACAGCCCCAGCCTGCACCGAGGTCCCCCTCCAGGACCACACCCGTGCCTTAGGGAACGCCATGAAGCCCTTCCTCTCCAGCAAACAGGTCCTGGTCATGTGACATCATGGGGGCCAATAGCGGCAGCCCAGCATCAGGGTTGATTTTCACTAAGTAAATACAGGAAATTGAAAATCAGTGGATTAAATTGCAAAAAATGCTCACTGAACATGATGGCCATTTGTTTTCAATTCCGTGAATTGAGTTTAATTTGAAATTCAGTCTATTTGTTGAAAAATCCTCAATCGTCATAACACAAATGCTCACAGTGCTTTACAGCGATGAGTGGGAACTCACCTCACCCACCACCAATGTGTAGCGCCCACCTGGGTGATGCACGGCAGCCATTTTGCGCCAGTACGCTCACCGCACACATTAGCTGAGGCGGAGAGGGAGAGAACTGTACCCCCGATCGTGCATCGCACCTGTTTCTGCCCTTTACTGTTATCTCAGCCCCTGTGCTTCGGGCGAATAAAGACATTTTCTTTCACCAAACCGTGGCAGTGGACTCAATTAGGGCAGGGAAAATTGTTTATCATGTTTATTAACAACTTTTACGACCCATGTGGATATAGGACTGTAAGTTGAAACAGGCGTGGCACAGCTAGGAGATGGGTCTGTCAGTTTGGGCTTTCCGTCATCTCCTGAATATTATTTGGGCCATCGCATTTCCAGTAGTGTTATCAGCGTAAGTGCTGTGCTCAGAGCTTGTATCACAGTTCGCTGAGTTTATTAAAAAATAGAAGGAAAGATCACAAGCCCCTTACGCAAGCCAATGCCGCGTTTATTGGCTCATGAAAAACATGAGTCAAAGCCACAGACCCTTTCACAAGGAAAACGGTTCACACAACGCTGCAGAAAAATTATTTTACAGAGAAACTTGTTAAATCAAAGGTCGACTTCTTTTTTGTGTAAAAATGTAGGTTTTTTTTTATAAGTGCCCCTGACTTTTAACAAGTTGGAATTGTGGTTAAGTCATGTGATGGATTCCAGTATAGAGATTCTTCCTTCTTTCTTAAACTACACATACAGTGATGATTAGCAGAAGGCAGAAATGGTAAAAAAAAACAAAGCATCTTTCAAAAACCACAGCTTCATCAATTCTCTTTACAGACTCTTGTATCACATTGACAGAATAAAGATATTTAGTCACAGCTGTAGGGAAGCAAGAATATAATATTACTTCACAGACAGACAAAATTATTAAGAAAATCATCATCAAAAATATATCTCAAGTGTACCTTTAGATATAACAACATAGTCCAACTCCAACTTATCACCCCATTCAGTCAGTTTCCTACTTCGGGTAGAGGAGGGATCTCCAACTCTAGTCCTGGAGGTCTGCAGGATGTTATGGTTTCCCTAAAATCAGTAGTTTACCAGTCTATGCTTTCGAAACAAGGCGTATGGACACTGAACCAGCGAGTTAAAATAATCGTGTAAACGAGTGACTTAAATAACCACATAAGAGCCTAAATTAAAAATTAAAAAAAAAAAACCGCCAGCAGACACTGTGGCCCCTTCCAGGACTGAAGTTTGAGATCGCCGATCTCAAGGGTGGAGGCGGGGGAGGCGGGGTCAGTAGGAGGCCAGGAGCAGGCTGAAGGCCGCTGATAGGAGGAGAGGCGTCGTCGGGGTGTGGCTCAGGGCCGCCGCCCCCTCCCTCTCCAGGCAGCGCTCGTACCTGTCGAAGTCGAGCTCGCGGATGGAGCAGACGTGGTCGGCCCGGCAGGCGGCGTCGCAGGCGGACAGGTCGTAGCTCACCGAGTTGTAGTCGTAGTAGCGCTGCAGGTGGCAGCGGTCGGCCGCCACGCGGCCCAGCACGCCGTGCATGGAGGACGGCGAGGCGTCGGGCACCTGGAAGGCCTCGCTCAGGCGGTACTCCTTCTCCCAGCGCCCCCGGGCCGCGTTCGCCCGCGTCAGGTTCAGGTAGTACGTCACCATGTCCTGAGAGAGAGAGCAGGTGGAGGGGTGCACCTGGTTACCACAGGGTACAGCTCCAGGCATTATGGAGTTAAACAGGTGAAAAGATGCACCTGGTTACCACAGGGTACAGCTCCAGGCATTATGGAGTGAAACAGGTGAAAATGCGTTACCAGTACACTAGGCCAGGATTACACCAGCAGGTAGTACAGCTCCAGGCATTATGGAGTGAAACAGGTGAAAAGGTGAACCAGGTTACAGGTGATACAGGTACAGCTCCAGGCATTACGGAGTTAAACTGGTGAAAAGTTGGACCAGGTTGCAGGTGATACAGGTAGAGGTCCAGATATTATTTCACCATATTCTGGGACTAGGTGAAGGGGTGGGCCAGGTTACAGGTGATACAGGTAATGATCAAGGCATTATGTCAATCTGTCCGGGGACAACAGCTGAAAAGATGGACCAGGATACAGGTCATACTATTAGAGGTCCAGGCGTTGTCACCTTATTCTGGGACAGAACAGATGAAATGATGGACCAGGTTACAGGTGAGTGTTCGAAGAACCATTTAATAGCAACAGGAAAGTGTGGTACAAAGGGAGAGTCAAGTGTATAACAGTACATTCTCTTTTATAGAGCAGCTTGCATAAATGCACACAAAACAGGTTTAGGTAATGAGCAGAATCAATGCCAAATAATCTGTCACTACTGGCACAAGTACTCAGTACATAGACCTACAACTGGGAATTACTGTTTAACTCCATGTGAATGCCCATAATTTTGAATGACATGTTGGATGTCAGGTGTCCACATACTTTTGGCCGTGTAGTGTATCAGGGTAAGAGATCTCCACTTCTCTTTTGCTGACGAAAGGACAGCACTGATATCTGTGGTCTAAAGTCCGTTAATACTGAGATGATATCACCAGCGGAGGTTACGCATGCTTTAGGAACACGACCATTATAGCTGGCTCGCCTGACATAACCCAGCCCATTGGCTGGTGTACGGGGAATGTAAAAGGGAACTCGATACACAGCAAGGCCAACAGGACGGTAGATCTCCAACAACAGGGTTTTGCAGCCCTGCTCTAGCTGTTGAATGAGGTGTGGCTTTGTTGGGTTTGGAGTGAAAACCTACAGGATTGTAGGTCTCCAGGAGCAGGGTTTGGGCAGCCCTGCTCTACACCTGGTGAGCTGTTGCATGCCTTGACAAAAAATGGTTCTGCATACCTGGACAAGGAGCGTGGAGGTGTCATACTCGAAGACCCGAATTCCGGGGTTGTTGGCCCCATCGGTGACCCCAGGTAGCGTAGTCTTCCAAGGGGTGACCCCTGGGGTCAGGAACATCACGCTGATGGGGGACCCTGTTCAGAAGAAAGGGGTGCAGGAAATGAAGGCCTTCAGGTCTTGGGGGAACGGTGCTAAATGCAGTGTAAGGGGTTTGAGGGTATAGTGCTGAATGCTACGTAAGCCTGTCTAGGATTATCGAGCTCAGGTTAAGGAGGAGCTCGGCAGGTACCGCTGGAGCTGTAGAACATGCGGAAGGAGTCGGTGTGGTGGTGGCCGAAGAACTGGCCAGCGATGACGCCGTGGTGCCGCTGGATCAGCTCCAGGTACCGCCGGTTGAAGTTGGACCGGAACCACGGCTTGTGCCTCTTCTTCTCAAAGAAGCCCGGCGGGACGTGGCCCACGATGTACACCTGACCACAGAGAAACCGACAGGTAACTACACAGCATGGTACACCAGTCCACAGAGAAACCCGACAGGTAAGTGGACAGCATGGTACACCAGTCCACAGAGAAACCCGACAGGTAAGTGCACAGCATGGTACACCAGTCCACAGAGAAACCCACAGGTAAGTGCACAGCACGAGGAGAAGGAGGTACGGATGCAATGGCCTGTGAGCTCTTTTATACTCCAGTCCCAAAAGAGTTAAGTATCCGAGTTAAATCCCAGTATTCCACTCCAGCTGTTTCCGTTCTCCTTCCAGTCAAAGCACAAATCTGCTAATGCGCCTCATCCCTAAAAGCTGTACGTTTTAAGTACTCTTCAACACCCATCTGGACACCCCAAGAGGATTAACTCCCCGCTTTCCCTCTACCCCCTCACCCCACCCTACCCCCTCACCCCTCTACCCCACCCTACCCCCTTACCCCTCTACCCCTCCCTAACCCCTCACTCCTCTATCCCACCCTCCCCTCTGTACGGGTTCACTGATAACCTCAAAGAACTGCTTAACACTGGCATCGGACTTACCCCCAAGACCAGGGGTCTACAACCCTGATCCTGGAGAGCCACAGGCTCTGCTGGTTCTTGTTGTTACTCTACACTTAATTAATCAATTAGAGCGGTTAACTCACTTCACCTGGTTACTTGGGTCTGAACTGGGTGCTGAATTTACAGTGAAAACAAAAACCAGCAGAGCTTGTCGCTCTCTGGGACCAGGATTGCAGGCCCCTACCCCGGACCCCTTTTTGCCCAATTCCTCCCTGGCCAGCCCACGGTCCTCATACCCTCCATGACCTGGCCGACCACCTCGCCCCTCTCACCCATGTCTCCCCTCTGCACTGCCCCAGAACCTGCCACAACAACCCCCTCCCACCCCCACACCCCCCCCCCCCGCCCCAAGGCTTGTTGTT
This sequence comes from Anguilla rostrata, assembly GCF_018555375.3. Lineage (NCBI taxonomy): Eukaryota > Metazoa > Chordata > Actinopteri > Anguilliformes > Anguillidae > Anguilla > Anguilla rostrata. Next base: position 2,015,877 of record NC_057933.1, on the reverse strand, counting down.
CCACAAGCACTGCTGATAGCGACCCTGGCAAAGATAGCGAATGATGTGCCCAAGATCCCCGTTGCTATGGAGACTTCTGCCTGCACCAATAACGGGGGGGAATCCGCTGTTTATCGCACGGCGGTGACCTTCCGCATTCCTGTTTCGATTAGGAATGGAGTCAAAAAGGTGTGTTCAACCCACATTGCCAACTTATCATCGAGTCTGATACCTATTTCTCGTCAACCACAAACTGTGTCACAGCCTATCTTTACACACAATACACTCTAATTTAATTTTACAGTGCAGGGTTTTGTTTCCTCAACATTTTGCCTTTCTTCGTCTTATGCCATTCTGCTTTTTTTATGCCAGTTTCTTTCTGTTCTGTTATTCCAATGTCCGATGAAAGGCATGTTGAATTACATTTTGTATGAAGTGTGCTATAAAAAGAAACCTGCCTTGCCTTGCTTTGTCATGCACAGATTATTTAAAAAAATGAATTCAGGTGCTGTAAGTCCTTTTGGAAATGCCAGAAATTGGACTGGATTTTGAATAAATGGCTTGTCAGGTTATTTATTGTTCTTCGAACAGGCAAAGTCTAAATTATGGGGAATAAGGATCAAGCTGGTCCAACAGAAATTGGATATGCAGTGTGTGCGTTTGAAGTCAAGTGCAGCCATTGGCCAACGTGGGGAGGGAGGCGGGACCTTCTCGTTGTTCCTGGCTGCAGAGGTCAGTATTTGATTGGCCCAGCTGAACTGTCCCGCCGGATCCTCCACGCTCTCTGTCAGTTTGTTCTGGTCGTAGTAGAGGTTGGTGTTGAGGACCAGAACCCTGTAGCCCGTTCGGTTCAGGAGTTCCTCCGTGTAGTAACCCCCTGAAGACAGAACAGGGTGAACATCTGCTCTCTCCAGGTCAGTTAAACTCATTTCAGTTCATTTCAACGCAATTCAGTCCACATTGATTACATTTAGTCCAGTTCAATGCAGGACCTCATGCTCTAAGGCTTACCTGTCCTGAGCATGTGGACCCCGGCTCTAAGGCCTACCTGTCCTAAAGGTGAGTCGTGATTCTGGCTCCAGCCAGTCCTGCCACAGCTGGGCTGTCCGCGCATAGATGTTGTTCTGTTCCGGGGGAAGCTGGCTCTTAGGGTGGTAGTCATGGTTACCCAACGCAGAGTACACTTTGGTACCTTTAAGAAATACACATGGACGGTGAGTTTAGAAGCCAATGTTGAACCATGCAAGTGTGTTTAGGTGTGACTACTGTAAAATACAGGTAATGCAATGGTGGTAGCCCACTCCTCACGTGACAAATGAACCACTGGATCACGTGGCTAAATGTACCTGGAAACACGAGCTTTATGATGTGGGTGAGGTTTCCGATGATGGAGAGCACCTCCTCTTCGCTTAGCTGCTCGTTAGGCACGTGAGGCGTGTCATCACTATGAAAGAGGGGAAACCGCGCTTGTTTGAGCATGCGTTAATTTTAAAGCAACAGCTGAGCTCACTCTGCACAGTGAAATTAGGAATATAAACGCGTCACGTGCAGTGACGGATATTTTTTTAATATTCAAATTATAAATTGGTGCTAGGACTCCATTTTCGTCAAAATGAAAATCCGGTGCCCAATACTTTAAAAAATATTAAGCGTAGGCTCGAGAAATGCCTTTGGTTTAACTTTGATATCATAGCTAGGCTATTTCACTCTTCCGGTTTAAATCGCCCAACTGACGTTTTACAATTGCTTTGCTTCCGTTAGAGTTCATTATTTCATAAACGGTGTTCAGATACCCGGTCCAAACGATGAAGTCCGGGTCTGGCAGAATGTCTTTCATGGCATATATGGACGAGTTGATGAGGTCCCATGGCGAGTCGCAGAGGTAATCCCCAAACTTCCCAGCGTTGGTTACGGGCCGCGAGCCGTTCGATGCGCACACCTGCTCTGGGTTGTCAGTCACCTTGTAGGTTGGGTCCCAGTGCAGGTCGGTGATGTGCCAGAAATTACCTGGGGAACAGAAACTTGCCTTCAACATCTGCTACGCCGTGATACCCGTTCGATCAGTGAAAAGACGCACGCTGTCTGATTATTCTGTAGAAAAATGTCAAATCGCAGATGAGTGACAAGTTGCAGTAACGTATGGACATCCTTAAATTATAGTTTAATTTCACAGAAGGCTATCGACCATAAAGTTTTTTTTTTTTTTAATCCTTGAGGATTTTAACGCAATAACGAAATTATTTGATAGTTTCGTCTCCGAAACATCAAGTTACGCCAATAGGCTATAGCACGGCAATGTTACTTTTTACAGACTAATTTCATTAACTTCCAAGCTAAGTTTGAACACACGCGATTCCAAATGTGTGATCCTTTATTTTGCACTTGACTGAAAAAAACGGACTAAAACTCACCTAAGGACGCCAAACTCCGGCTGCAGGAGAAGATAAAACACAGGACGTGGCTTGTCCTAATAGCAAACATTCTGCTTCAGTCTGTGAGAGGGAGTGATGCCAAAAAAAAGGTCACACCGCTATCTATTCTGGAGCTCTGGCCGTATAATGGCTATAAATATGAGATATGCCCGCGACGATCCGTGGATGCCTGCAACTTTGGTGCGTCATTGCTCTATTTTGAGAGTTTTTACGCGAGTTTTGAATTAGCCATTAAGTTTTACCCGAAGCAAATAAATGTAACTTTTAATTTACCTGCCACTGGTATTTTTTCACGAGTTGGACAAGAACACCGGAAGATCATACCAGTTTAATATTTAAACATCTATAAAATAATAAAAAAGTATAGGCCTGTTATCCACGGATCGTTACCGGCAATGGTTAACCACATCAGTGGCGATGTGATGACGACCTTTGTATTTAGTTGTCAGGCTATCACCGGATACGTTGGTATAAAATTGCAATAACAAATACATATTCTTTATTCAAGGAACGTTGAAAACTGAAAAAACAGCGGTTTCTTTAAAATAAACAATTAGCCATTTATTCATACAGCTGAAGCAAACGGAGGCCAGTACTGGCAACATCTTTGGGCGTGCAAAGCCTAGACCACAGAGAACAATTATATGTTCAGATTTCCCTTCAGCATTCACGAGTTTACAATCATTCAGCTGTCGCAATAGACAAGATCTTCTACATTAAATATTAATGAATTTATTCAGAACCCAGTGATAGTGGTTCGCTGTTAAATTTGTATGGATACCTATTCATGAAGGAGTACTTGACAATGAGAGGGTACTAGATATGTGTGCTATACAGACTTTAAAGTTGGGTGAAATACAGATTGAGGAAGGTATTAGTAAGACGAGAGCTCAATGGTTAATTAGAAGTCACTTATAAAAGAGATGGCAGGATAGAGAAAAGAAGAGTCGACATTTATTTGCCATTAACCCACTGGTTGGGAGTACAAGGGTTGTAGGGGTAGGCAGGAAAGTGAAGAATGTTATACTGGAGATTAAGACTTGGTCACACAATAGCACATTGCATATTACAAAGAAGCACGATTCAGGTAGGTGTGATCTTTGTGGAGAATTAGAAACTGTTTTCCATTTTCATTAATGATTGTAGCAAATATAGCTGGGAAATATGAATATTGAATACAAGTCTGTAAGAGATAGGGGATGGTGGAAGAAAATTATTTTTAAAATCTACGGGGGACAGAAGCATGCAATTTCACATACAATACAAAATTATTATTATTATAATAATTATTATATATATATTTTTTAGTCTCAAGTAGTCTCCTCAGTTCACACTCCAGATCAGTGGGTGACGATAATGCACCCTTTGCTGTGTTAACTGCCGTTAAACGAAACTGAAGAAGAAGAAACGAAGCTATTGCACAAGAAGAAGAATGTACGAAGTTTTATTGGCTAAATTCCCACAGCATCAAGGGTTCTGATTTGTCGGTGAAGTTCGCGGCAAAAGGTGGTTTGAAACGCATGCGCTGTCTCAGTTTTGCAGCGCGGGTAATAAGGAATAGCTAGGTCGTGTAGGTGTTGTATCAAAACTTAGCGCGATACAGCGAATTTATTTACAAGTGCAAACTCATTTTATTGCCTTAAATATTCATATCAAGTTTAAAGTATCATGTGGAACCAAGGTGAGTCAACACGGCCTTGCGCATGTTTGCTTTGTTATTTGCTACCTAGCCAGCTAATTGGTGATGATAGCTACATATTGACGCACTAGCTAAGCTATATAACGGCCTTTAACTATTTAAATGTAGAACTGTTTTTCTTTTATTTTAGTTAATTCCTAACAGTGTAACCCAGCCAGCTATCATCATGATATTCCTTTTATGGTAACGTAGCTAAAGTTAGTTCGCTAAACTAGCAACGACGTTAGCCTGAATATGCGCTGACTTGCCAACCATTGTGCCACGGTCTTTCAATTGTGTTACGTAGCTTAGGAAGTAACATCTAAACAGGCAGCGTCTTTGCTAGCTTGTTTGTCAGTTTATTTTGTGTTAGTTATTTTCTAACGTTAGTTAGCTGAAAATATTGGTCTTGTAGTTGCCTTATATCCTTTAACTTCATAATGTTAGCTAGCTCGAGACGCCACTTAAATTGTCTGTGCTTTCTAATATAACAGCAACTGGGGACGTCGTGATTCTGTTAAGCTCAGTTACAGCAGCCCAATTTGGCGTTGCTAGCAATTCATTTTGGTGACAAGGTGTGCTTGTAGTTTTTTTATTTGCGGGTGTGAAGCATGCTAGCCAGACAGACAAGTGAAGTGAAGTTGCGTTACCAGTGCAGTCAATCCGATATCTAACGTACCCGGTGCTGTTGACAGTATCTGTGACGTCAGATTGCTTGCGTGGAAATGTTTAACCTGCGCGTGTCTCCCCAGGCGGATACAGCGAGCCGAGCCTGGGCGGGTACACCCAGTCGCCGGGTGGGTTCGCCTCTCCCTCCGCTTCGCAGGGGGGAGAGAAAAAAGGAGTAAGTGCCCCATTAGTCCTCATAAATGTGCAGCAGTGGTGAACTGGCATACTAGTGCATAATCATGTTTATTCATTTTGTTCTTTTTAACCTACTGCAAGGTGGAACTATTGTTTTGACTTGTGGATATCAACCCTGACCGCGAGGTGGGGGTGTGGGGACGGGGAGGTGGGGGTGTGGGGACCGGGAGGCGGGGTTTGGGGACCGGGAGGCGGGTGTGTGGGGACGGGGAGGCGGGGGTGTGGGGACGGGGAGGCGTGGTAAATGCGCCCTGGCTGAACGGACCGCGTGTGTGTGTGTGTGTGTGTGTGTGTGTGTGTGTGTGTTTTTTTCCCGCTCGTCGCAGAGGATGCGCGCGCAGCAGATCATCCCCTGCTCAGTCTCACAGCTCCTGTCCTCCAGGCAGGCCGAGGACGTCTTCAGAGTCGGGGACGTGGAGATCGCACAGGTGGGTGGAGGTGGAGCGGGTGGGTGGAGATCGCACAGGTGGGTGGAGGTGGAGCGGGTGGGTGGAGATCGCCAGGGTGGGTGCGGGGTGGAGATCCACAGGGTGAGAGCTGGTGGGTAGACGATGGTGGGTGGAGGTGGAGCGGGTGGGTGGAGATCGCACAGGTGGGTGGAGGTGGAGCTGGTGGGTAGAGATTGGGCTGGTGGGTGGAGGTGGAGCGGGTGGGTGGAGATCGCACAGTTGGGTGTAGTGAACGGCAACATTCATCCCAAAGGCTATCTTTGCCCTCGTTCCGCTACCACGGTCTCAGCCGTTGGACATACTACTGTAACGAGGCTGGTGGCTGCCTTGGTTCTCTTGGGTACTGTAGTTTAAATCTGCGCTTGGAATGTCTACATGGCACCTTAAGTGTGACCACTGATCAAGCAAACTGGGCATCTGTCAGTTTTCCCTATGATGCAAGCCAGTTACTGCATGGGAAACAGCAGAATGGCCTTGGAGTTGTCTATGAGTATGGCTCCCTCTGGTGGCTTTGGGATGTATTGTTCTGTTGTATTTTGTAGATGATGTCATGAATGTTGTCTGAACTTTATGGATGTAATTTAATGTTATGAATTTTTCCTGTTAATGTGTTAAGTGTTCACCATCACTTTATATAAAGGATGTAAAAGTTTGGTTTGGAGCTTATGTGTGTGTTTGTGGGTGTGGGCAGAGTGGGGGGGGGGGGGGTGGTGTCTGAAATAGGGTGAGGAAAAAAACTCATTCTACCACAGGCTGCCAGATATAATCATCCACTCAAATCTGATTGGCTACACAGTCCTTTGGTTTACCACCTCCTGAGATTCCCCAAAACAGAGTTGTCTCTGCACACAACCCCCTCTTACCTGGGTGGGCTAACAGGAAGTGAGTGGTGTGAGTGCATGCTCACAGGAAGTGAGCAGATGTGTGTCTGTTTTACTGCAGATCACCCTGCTGGGGATAGTCAGGGCCACAGAGAAGTCCGTCACCAACGTCCAGTACAAAGTGGATGACATGACTGGCCCTCCTGTGTCGGTTAAGCAGTGGGTGGACGGGGAGGTGAGTGCACGTCACATGACCTGTCACATGACCCAGATCGACCAATGACCAGGTGAGAACTGAAGGAGCGTCCAGTGATGAAAGAGGCCCCGCACTGGGTGAGGTTTCTTTTTTATAGATCAGGTGAATGAGGGAGGGAAAGATGTGACTTCAGTTTTTGGTAGGAGCCCTTGGTATCCCATCAGCCTGTTCTCCAGTGTTTCTCAACATGCAAAAGTGCTTCATCGGACTCAAACTCCAGTCCTAGGGGGCCGCAGTGTCTGCAGGTTTAATTCCAGTCCCAGAGGGGGCACAGTGGCTGCAGGTTTAACTCCAGTCCTGGAGGAGGCACAGTGGCTGCAGGTTTAACTCCAGTCCTGGAGGAGGCACAGTGGCTGCAGGTTTAACTCCAGTCCTGGAGGAGGCACAGTGGCTGCAGGTTTAACTCCAGTCCTGGAGGAGGCACAGTGGCTGCAGGTTTAACTCCAGTCCTGGAGGAGGCCCAGTGGCTGCAGGTTTAACTCCAGTCCTGGAGGACCGCAGCGTCCACAGGCTGCCTGCCTGCTTTCTGAATATCAATGATGAGAAAATGGATGGGCCAGAAGACCAGTGTTGCTGAAGACCAGAAGACGAGTCTTCTGTGCCGCCGGTCTTCTGGTTTCTCTGCGTGCGTTTCGGGCGTAGTCATGTGAGAGTGCAGTTTCCCGGCTCGGTGAAAAGGAAGTGGTTTTCACAGCTATTTCTCACAGCTGTCCAGCGAGCCAATCTCCGGCTGATAGGTGCTGAAGTGGAGCGCTGGCGACCGCAGAACGGTGGGAGGGGGGGTAGGGGGGGGGGGGTTTGCGAGTGCGAGCACAGGGGCTCAGGCGAGCGGTGAGGGATCGTACGAGGCGGGTCGCAGGACTTCTTCTTTGCAGTCTTACTGTGGGTACGTGCATTACTCACTGTGGCTTTGGTTCCTCTTGAGCTATATTAAGATATTCTTGCGCTCGTGTTGCGCAAGTCGGTCTGGAGGAACTCGCTCGCAGTGAACTTCGCAGTGCTGTCAGGGAAGCAGGACCGTGTCCACCCCCATCTCAGGCTAAAGACCCCGCCCCTCTGCCCTGACCACGGCTGCCCTGCCTCTCTCCCAGTCTGCCCCCCTGCTGCGTTTCCTCCTGGGAAGGCTGTGTAAAGATGGGCTGTCTGTCTAGTAAGGCTGCCGGTTTTCTCATAAAATCTCATTCAGATCTGCGGGATACATTCAAATTTGACCTGAATCAAATCCAAGCCTCATTCAGTGATGGTGCTTTGTCTTATATACTGACATTGCTCATGTGGTTTTAGGTGGGGGTGTGTTTGTACCGTTTTCTTTTTTTTCCCCACTGTGGGCTGTGCGTGGCAAACTGTGGTCACTCACTCACTCACTCACGGACGACCTGAGAGGGACGTTTGGTGGGACGCATGCGCAGGTGGTGCTTCGTTTAGTAGGACGCATGCGCAGGTGCATCTCCTAAAGTCACCACTTCGAACGGCACAACCCTAACATGTTAGCGCTTTGCCTACTTCAGTTAACCTAGTTGGCGCGTACCACCGATACAGATGTATGGACACACAGAAAACAACAAATCATGTTACATAGGTGAGGACATGCCATAGCTAGCCAGCTATATAGTTAGCCAATTTTTACTCCTGACACTTTGTACAGGTGCGGCGTGGGTCTGGATGGTTTCGTACTTGTTTTTTTTTTTTTTTTTTTTCTTTAACCGTTTGAAGAACCCTTTTTGGACTGTTTTTTTTTTTTCTTTCAAATTTCAAAAGTCAGTGTTCTAGAACTCTAGAACACTGCTTTCATTCACCAGCCGTAGTTGTGACATCAGCATTAGAATGTTCAGTTAAGAACATTCCAGTCACACATTTGTGACCTCACACCTTAAAGGGTTAACCGTCATGTTCTCAGGCTGGCTACTGGTCACACTGGCATGTGTATCTAGACTAACTCTTTGAAACGTTTAAACAGTCACCGTAACCTTTGACCTTTTGCGTCTTGCAGGACACCAGTGTGGAGAGCACGGTCTTCCCCCCCGGGACCTACGTCAAGGTCTTCGGCAACCTGCGGTCTTTCCAGGTGTGAGGAGGCCTCTTCTGACCTTCCGCTCGCTTTGCGCTTCCGTTTAGAGTGCAGTTATTACCCCTCGTTTGCTGTGTTTTTTAATTACAGTAAAATTGGTGAATGTGTGCTTTGCTTGGGGTGGGGGGAGCCTAAGCACTCTGCCTCACTGATTGTCAGCTCTTCTGTGAGGGGGGGTGGGGATTCCGTTTATTTTTGTTGTGGTTGGCCGTGGGTGGAGGAGATGCGATGGCTCAACACCGCGTGTCACTTCTTGTTGCAGAACCATAGGACTGTGGTGGCGTTCAACATCAGGCCAGTTGAGGACATGAATGAGATCACCTCGCACATGCTGGAGGTAGTGCGTGCTCACATGCTGCTCAGCAAGCCCACGAGCGCGGTGAGAGCCCTCCTCCTCCTCCTCCTCTTCTTCCTCCTCCGCCGCCGCCCCCTCCTCCCTCTCTCCATCTCCTCCTCTTCTTCCTCCTTCTCCTCATCTTCCTCCCTCCTTTTCCTCCTCGTCTTCCTCCTTCTCCTCCTCCTCTTCCTCCCTCCTGCTCCTTCTCCCCCCCTCCTCCTCTTCCTCCCTGTTCCTCTTCTTCCTCCCTCCTCCTCCTGTGTTACTGCAGGTGAGATGTGTTTGTTATTGGTGTAAGCTGCAGGTGAGGTGTGTGTGTTACTGCAGCTAAGGTGTGTGTTAATGGTGTTAGCTGCAGGTGGAGCGTGTGTGTGTGTTATTGTTGTAAGCTGCAGGTGGGGTGTGTGTGTGTGTGTGTGTTGTAAGCTGCAGGTGGGGCGTGTGTGTGTGTTATTGGTGTTAGCTGCAGGTGGGGTGTGTGTGTGTGTGAATGGTGTAAGCTGCAGGTGGGGTGTGTGTGTGTGTTGTAAGCTGCAGCTGATGGTGTTGTGTGTGTGTGTGTGTGTGTGTGTGTGTTGTAAGCTGCAGGTGGGGTGTGTGTGTGTGTGTGTGTGTGTGTTAATGGTGTTAGCTGCAGGTGGGGTGGGTGTGTGTGTGTGTGTGTGTGTTAATGGTGTAAGCTGCAGGTGGGGTGTGTGTGTGTTGTAAGCTGCAGCTGATGGTGTTGTGTGTGTGTGTGTGTTGTAAGCTGCAGCTGATGGTGTTGTGTGTGTGTGTTGTAAGCTGCAGCTGATGGTGTTGTGTGTGTGTCTGTGTTTGTGTGTGTGTGTGTTGTAAGCTGCAGCTGATGGTGTTGTGTGTGTGTGTGTGTGTGTGTTGTACGCTGCAGCTGATGGTGTTGTGTGTTTGGTGGTGTGCATGTACCAGCATGCCAGTCGCGAGGGTTGGTGTGATGTGTGGTGGGTTGAGTGCAGCTGATGGTCGTTCATGTGGTCTGGTTATTGCTAGTGCTGGTGTGTTACCTGCAGCTGGAAGGCTGTTGTCTGGCTGGGTGTCTGTAGTGGGCTGTCTGACCTACATGCGGTTGATGAATCTCACCCAGAGTGCGTGGTAGATGGATGTCTCATGGGAACTCTGGGAATGGCATTTCCAAGGCCCCTGAGATTTTGAGCGGCCTTTTGTCCCCCATGGCAGTTGTATAGGAAGGCACTGTGGCCCAGAGCATCATGGGATATGATTTTAGTGGCGGCTGTAACCATGCCAACCCAGTAAAATATGATGGACGGATGAAGAGGATGTGCCGTGTGTTCACTCGTTTCTTTGTCCCCCCCCATCCCCGAAGGTGCTGAGCCTGATCCGGAGCTGTCCGGATGCTCAGGGCATCCACATACACGACCTGAAGCAGAAGCTGAGTGGCATGAGCATCGCCGTCATCAAGTGAGACTGCGTGTGGAGTGAGGAGTGAACCGCGTGTGGAGTGAGGAGTGAACCGCGTGTGGAGTGAGGAGTGAACCGCGTGTGGAGTGAACTGCGTGTGGAGTGAACCGCGTGTGGAGTGAGGAGTGAACCGTGTGTGGAGTGAGGAGTGTGAACCGTGTGTGGAGTGAGGAGTGAACCGTGTGTGGAGTGCGTGTGGAGTGAGGAGTGAACCGCGTGTGGAGTGAGGAGTGAACCGCGTGTGGAGTAGAGGAATACGCGTGTGGTAGGAGTGCCGTGTGTACTCGTGTGTACCGACCCGGTGTGGAGCCTGACGGAGCTGTGGATGAGCATCGCGTGATGGAGAGTGAGAAGCGTGTGGAGTGGAGGAGTGTAGTAACCGTGAGTGCGTGTGAGTGAGGAGTGAACCGTGTGTGGAGTGCGTGTGGAGTGGGAGTGAAGGTGTGAGTGCGTGATGTGGGAGGAGGACCGTGTGGAGTGCGTGGAGTGAGGAGTGAACCGGTGTGGAGCTGTGGAGGGGAACCGTGTGGAGTGAGGAGTGAACCGTGTGGAGTGCGTGTGGAGTGAGGAGTGAACCTGCGTGTGGAGTGAGGAGTGAACCGCGTGTGGAGTGAGGAGTGAACCGTGTGTGGAGTGCGTGTGGAGTGAGGAGTGAACCGCGTGTGGAGTGCGTGTGGAGTGAGGAGTGAACCGCGTGTGGAGAGGAGTGAACCGCGTGAGGAGTGAACCGCGTGAGGAGTGAACCGCGTGAGGAGTGAACCGCGTGAGGAGTGAACCGCGTGTGGAGTGAACCGCGTGTGGAGTGAGGAGTGAACTGCGTGTGGAGTGTGAACTGCGTGTGGAGTGTGCGGTGAAGTGTGAAGGTGTTGGCGGGCGTGTGCTCGCGAGGCTCCAGGCGGGCGTTGGCGTCTCACTCCGGTTGTGTTCCTGCTGCAGGCAAGCTGTGGAGTTCCTCTGCAACGAAGGACACGTCTTCTCCACCATCGACGAGGAACACTTCAGATCCACGGACAACAACGAGTAGAGACGAGACTACATTTCCCACGATGCACCACCTCTGCTCAGCACTGCAGGTGTCTAATGCAGTGAAACGAACTCGGGGGGATTCTTGGCTGCGATGCTGAATTTGAGTGCACAGTCCCGTGTCACTTCTGTATCCTGTTAGATCTGCTGTGTCACTCGTAGAGGGGGAAGAGTGCTTCTGTCATTTCAGTTTTTTATATTTTCTCTTCCTCATTTCCAGTCTGAATCTAATAATTTATGTCATTTTATAAAGATGTGAGAGTGTCTTTGGCCTATGCCGGAACTGCTTCACAGTGTTTTGAAAAGTAAATGCTGTATAGTACGTGTGCATTTGTATGGCTTTGTTTGTTTTTTCCTGTGTACATTGCCTTTTTTTCCCGTTTTGACTGAGTACATGTAGTTCTTTTCTGAAATACAATACAACTGGTGACAAACTACTTTCACTACTTTTTTTTATTGATTCCAAGTTAAATCTGGGGAAGGAAGCAAAAACACAGGGGACGGGGACGGGGGGGTAAATAGCAGATTATATTTATTAGGTTTACACCGCCACACTGAACAACATTCTTTTAAAATAGTTAATTGTGTAAAAAATACTTTTTGTTGCTACTGCACTTTCCCTTCTTTTCTCCTGCGTGTAACGTGTGCAGCGCCCCGTGAGGCTCCCTGGCGCTCCTGCAGTTGTGATAATCAGCCCCTCGCCAGCCCTGTGGAGTTTTCAGCCGTTGTCATGGTTACGGTTCAGCGTGCAACATTGCATCTTTCACCAGCCTTTTTGGGGTGCTGTGTCTCTGGGGTGAGGGGGGGGCTCCCATGTGACCCCACTTCCTCAGACGTGCTAAATCCAGGTGTACAGGTGCACTTTGCCCCGAGTGGTGCTGTTGCCCCGGACATAAGCCTACCGTGTCTGTACACGTGTAATGAGTGCATTTATATAGCGCTTCTATCCTAAGCGCTTTACAATTGATGCCTCTCATTCGCCAGAGCATATGAGTATGACCCCTCCTCCCCCCCCCCATCCCGACCAAGAAAGGAAATTCAGTAACGGTCCAGTGGCTGTGCCCCCATCCCCCACTCCTCCAAAGAACTCTGCAACACAACAAACTTATTGTTGCTCTCTGTGGCACGCAGATGAGGAAGTGAAACTGAACTGAACGGAAGCTAGAGGCAGATTTTTTTTAATTCTTTTTTTTTTTTGGAGAGGGGGACTTCATGTATTCTTCAGTGTTCTTAGAAAATAAAAAAGCAGAACTTCTGTCTTGATGATTCTCACCAGGGAGCCTGACAGGAGTGCCTCTGAGAGTAATTTATGCATAAAGACGCCATACCTGCCCTTCTCATTCTTTCACACGGTCTTTGACCTTTGACCTTTTTCTGGCCATTAGAAAAAATATCTTGCGCCTTTGAAAACATGCACGTACGCTGGTTACAAAGGCTTTTCATGAAGCAGCAGTTCAAAATACAAAAATCACTGAAGCAAGGGAATTGGGGAAGGTGGGGTAAAAAAAAAAAAAAAGCTGGACTTCAAATATAGACTGTTAATCAAACCATTAACTTCAGAAATCAAATAGCCTGTTGATAGGGACTAAAGAGGCCTGCTTTTGGAAAGTGGTTCTCAAAGCTTAAAGAAGGACGTGAACATGTCTGGCTCTCTGGAGGTAGTCCTGTACAGGACAGTCTGCAGGGCGCTGAGCAGCGTGTCAGTAGAACAAGATGCTCTCCTGTGAGTTCTTCACCGCGTCCATGATGTCCTCGTAGTCATGGTCGCTGTCCCGCCTTCCTGCTGGAGAGAGGCACGGGGGAGGGGGGGAGGGAGGAGTCATGCGTACATTGAGTTTATGGACTTCAATTTTTACTCAGATTAAAATTTTTTTTTTAATTCTCTGAATTTACAATCAGAAATATGGGTGGTGGGAAAAACTAAAATGTGCTCAAACTGAACAAATAATCAGCACGAAGCAGCGAACTTTTACCATATTTTTTTCCCCCTGGAAGTGTGAAGGCTTAAAATGGTGCTTGGGTATCAAAACTGTAAGGCAACAGGACTGCTAGGCATACTGCCAAGTAAAAGGTTATTTATGGCTGTGAGGTGGATCTTTTCTCTTTGCTGAATTCACTGTCTGTGCTGAATTCACTGTCTGTGCTGAATTCACTGTCTGTGCTGAATTCACTGTCTGTGCTGAATTCACTATCTGTGCTGAATTCACTGTCTGTGCTGAATTCACTGTCTGATAATGTTCATTCTGAATGTAGGGCTGCCAGGATATCATCAATAAGGTCCAACACGACCTCGGGTCCAGGTACCAGCAGGGATTATCAGCCAAAATTGTTTTCAATTAATTCTGTTTATATATTTCCATATTTCATAATAATGCATGGCGGTCATACAAACTATAATTATCACAAGGTCACCCCATCTACTGTCAGTGTTCCTTGAATTTTCAGATCTAGAAAAGAATAAATAAAGGACTTGCAGGTGCTTTTTTGGGGGGGATTGTAATAATCTTTGTAAGTTTCTTGTTGATGTTTCCTATAAGTAATGCTCTTCAGACATTGGATCCAGAGCTGGTGACTCCGAAGGACTGGGATTTGACAGGGCAGAATTTGTGGGTACACAGGATGCAGACGCACCTTTCTTCTTGTTTCGTTTGGGGGTCTGCGTGTACATGTTGGGCAGACTGCAGCTGCCTGACCTGGGCGGCGACTTCCTGGGAATCAGCGGAGGGGCCTCGTCTGCATTCTCCTGGAGGAAGTGAAGTCACATTAACGTTGTGGTAACCGATTTCACCCCTCAGTAGACTTCCTAGTTGTGTTGTCGCACTGAATGTTCACACACAGGCAGGGGGGGAAATGATTACAAATTTTCTTTTCAGCTGTGATGCAAAAAGAAGTTCCTAGAACTAGTAGGCGTAAATGGGGGAATTCAGTTGTCATTTTCTGAAATGCCGTCACACAGCTTTTTTCGTACGTTTCGTGCGTAGGCAAGATTCACTCACTAGCCAGATTCTCTGTAAACTGAATTCACGTCCTACGGCGGACGGTGGCTGAATGCTGGACAGTGTAGTCTTTTCTTTGGGCATAAGGCTTCAAAGGCTTGTCGTTAATGGCCACTAAAAAAATTATGGAATTACAAATGCAGAAATATCGCCGCAGTTATCCTTGCCATGTAGCAGAAACTCTGGGTGTTTTCAGGACCGGGCTCGATACACATGCTTTATACTGTCTAGTTCAGGGCCATGTCTCACAAAGCAGGTTACACGCAACTCTGGATAAATAAATATATCGTCCACAGATTTTAAGCACACTAAACTTTGTGTACTTCACTCTCCCTTTCTAGTGTACTTAAATTATATACTCAATCATGGGCGAGTGAGCAGGCGGTTTCAGACACGGCCTAGGTACCGTTCAGTGGTAGGAACATGGCGAGCATTTTTGAGCTAAATGGCCTGTTTTTGTCATTACGTTATGTCACGTTATGCCATGTTATGAACACCGTTCCATCCGTTAATGAAGTAAACGGACAGTTAATATCTCTCAGTAACAGTCTCGCGCAGATTCCTTAACCATGACTCAAACGCTGTGCTTATGATTTGATAGAACGTTCTTACGATGGCTCACAAGGACGCACACATCACGCTTCAAAAAGGAAAGCACAAACGTGAAGGGAAATGCGTTTCAAATCAAGGAACGATGCGAAGGGGAGAACTGCCGAGTCCAGTGCAGTCCTGCTCTGTTCCTCTCTGTATAAGAGCATATGATTGTCCTTGTAGGCCACCGTAGATACAATGTTATTACTTTGTTTGATGACGATTTGTGGGTGAACAGTGAGCACAAGGTACCCTTCAGTGGTTGGAAAATGGCAAGCATTGCAGGGCTGAATGGCTTGTTTTCATCATTATGTTCATGTTTTGTTATGTTTATGGTGTTATTTTGTGGTGACTTACCAGGGGTGGCGGTGGAGGAGGGCCCTTTTCTGGCCAACAGGAGCCGAGATTCAGCTTGTCCAGTGATTTGGAGAGGGGCTGGGGCTTGGACGGTCGGCGCTCGTGATTGGAGGCAGCGGCGGGCGGAGCCTTGGCAGCCTCCTGGGTGGACACCCTCCTCTTGGGCGGGCGGGGCGGGGGGGCCTCGGAGTCCTGGCTGGCCAGCTTCCGGAACTCGAAGTAGAACTGGTCGGTGACCTCGGTGACGGTCTCCCAGCGGGGCTGCGGGGGCCGGTCCTCGGGCAGGGCGTCGCCGGTGAAGGAGACGGTCATGGTCAGCCAGCGCACGGGCAGCAGGAAGCAGAGCTCGGGCTGCTCCAGCAGGCTGGCCAGCACCGCGGGCTCGGACACGGCCTGCTCCAGCTGCAGGCAGGACAGCGCCGGCAGCGGGTCGGCCTCCAGGCCCGGGTCGCGCCGGCACACCTTCACGTCCAGCGGGAAGGAGAAGCGCTCCCCCAGCTCCGCCAGGCTGTACCGCTTCTTGGTGTCGGTGAGCTTCTCCACAAACTGGCCCTCCAGGTACATGGGCAGGCGGACCTCCTGGCTCTCCTCGCTCCGCCCTTCCTCCCCGTCCTCCTCCTCCTCCTCTTCTTCCTCGTCGTCCTCGTCCGCGTCCGACGTGCGCCGGCAGACCAGCACCTCCACTTCCTCCCGCTGCGCCGCCCCGTCGTCGCGGCAACCCACCTCCACCTTGCCCTGCCCCAGCACCTCCAGCTGGTCTCCCACGCTGAGGGAGGTGAGCCCGTCCGCGGTGGCCTCCCAGTGCGTCGTCACGGTGACCGCCAGGCCCGGCCCGCGGCAGTGCGCGGCGTACAGCTCGTAGGCGGAGCCGAAGTTGCGCGGCCGCCGGCGGAAGCCGCCTCCGTAGCGGCGCGACAGCAGGAAGTGGCGGCGCTCGTTCTTGCCCTTGAAGCTGGACGCCAGCACCAGGGCGGGGTCGGCGGGGCCGTGCAGCACCAGCAGCTGGCCTGGGCGCAGCAGCGGCAGCCAGCGGCAGCGGAACAGCGGCCGCGCGCTCTCCGGCGCCTCCAGCACCTCCGCCACGGCGGGGAGCGCCTCGGCCCCCAGCACCGCCACCTCCGCCAGCGTCCGCGGCGTGACGAACACCACGTCCCCGCAGCACTCCGTCACGTCCATCAAATCCACCTCCAGGCTGGACGGGAACTGCACCACATTCTTCCTCACTGGGGGGCGGGGGGGGGGGGGGGGCAGATGTGCGGTTAGCGAGGCGAAAGCTGACAGATAAGCACTTCTGACCACTACCACACTGGGGGGGGGGGGGGTTGTTAGGCTTGCGGTTAGCGAGGTGGACACTCGCAGACCATCCTTCACTTCTGACCGCCACTGTTCAGCCATTTCATGCTGAAGTCTTGGTTTTACTGATCTAAGATGGAGGCCCTCGTGAAAAAAAGAGCGATTTTAACTGCACGTTATTTCGTGAAATGTTGTGAAAAAATAATGCGTACTGCATACAGCCGTTTCCGCTAGGGAGCCTTTGTGGCTAACAGAGTTTACGCTAATATTAGACTGTCGGTCAGACGAGGCCTCTGTTTCTCTGTTCCAGCAGGGTGCCGTTAAAGGAGACCGAAAGACTTATTGGACAGTTGACAAAGGACGGGTGAGACGTACCAACACGCAATATAAACTTAAAAAAAAAATGTATTTAAGAATAAAAAAACATTTCAAATCGGTAGTGTTTAAAAGCACTGGGTTTTCTTTGGGAACAGTACTGTAGCATTACATGAGACGCAGGGTGTTAGTGGACAGGTCTGAACTCATCCTTTCCTCATGAAGGTATTAAATAGAAACATTGTCATGAGGTGCGTCTACAAATATAATTGGACATGATTTAACCATTTTTCTCTGAAGGTAGGGTTTAGGGTGGGTACAGGGGCTTAGATGGGGTGTAGGGTGGACATAGGGGTTTTGGTAGGGTGTAGGGTAGGTGTAGAGGTTCAGGTAGGGTGTAGGATGGGTATAGGGGTTTAGGTAGGATGTAGGGTGGGGAAGAGGTTTAGATAAGGAATAGAATGGACTGCATTTATATAGCGATAGCTATTATCCAAAGCGCTTTACAATTGATGCCTCGCATTCACCAGAGCAGTTAGGGGTTGGGTGTCTTGCTCAGGGACACTTCGACATGCGCAGGGAGCGGCAACCCTCCGACTGCCAGACAAGCGCTCTTACCTCCTGAGCTGTCGCCCCCATAGGGTATAGGGTGCGTGGAGGAGTTTAGGCAGGGTGGGGGGTGAGTGCAGGTGTTTAGGTAAGGTATAGGGTGGTTGGAGGAGTTTAGGCAGGGTGGGGGGTGAGTGCAGGTGTTTAGGTAAGGTATAGGGTGGTTGGAGGAGTTTGGGCAGGGTGGGGGGTGAGTGCAGGTGTTTAGGTAAGGTATAGGGTGGTTGAAGGAGTTTGGGCCGGGTGGAGGGCGGGTGTAGATGTTTAGGTAAGGTATAGGGTGGTTGGAGGAGTTTGGGCCGGGTGGAGGGCAGGTGTAGATGTTTAGGTGAGGTATAGGGTGGTTGGAGGAGTTTGGGCAGGGTGGGGGGTGAGTGTAGATGTTTAGGTACGGTATAGGGTGGTTGGAGGAGTTTGGGCCAGGTGGAGGGCGGGTGTAGATGTTTAGGTAAGGTATAGGGTAGTTGGAGGAGTTTAGGCAGGGTGGGGGGTGAGTGCAGATGTTTAGGTAAGGTATAGGGTGGTTGGAGGAGCTTGGGCCGGGTGGGGGGTGAGTGTAGGTGTTTAGGTAAGGTATAGGGTGGTTGGAGGAGTTTAGGCAGGGTGGGGGGTGAGTGTAGATGTTTAGGTAAGGTATAGGGTGGTTGGAGGAGTTTGGGCCGGGTGGAGGGTGGGTGTAGGTGTTTAGGTAAGGTATAGGGTGGTTGGAGGAGTTTGGGCAGGGTGGAGGGCGGGTGTAGGCTGGGTGGATGAGAGCGGAGTTGGGCGGAGGTGCGTCCGGGCGGAACTCACGGTGCATGATGGCCTGGACCGAGTGCACGGGTCTGAGCTGGACGGGTCCGTCGCGCCCGCCGGCGCTGACGCGGCGGTAATGGCGGCTCCGCAGCCGCGGCGAGCTCACGATCTCCCGGACGCCGTAGCCGTGGCCGCTCCCACACTCGTAGAACACGCCGCGGACGGACAGCGGCACCAGAATCTCCCGCCCCGCCTCCTCCTGCTCCCGGCCAACCAGGCGGCAGCGAGCGAGCTCCTCCCCCTCCCCCTCGCCGTCCGGGCGTTCGACAGACAGCAGGCTGACCAGCTCGCCCGCCGGCACGGCGTGGCCCTCCAGCTCCAGCTCGTGGGGGCAGGTGAAGCTGAAGGCGTCGCCGCCGTCCTCCTCGGTTCGGATGAGCTCCACCATTTCCTCGATGCTGCCGAATGGCGTGTCCTCCGGAACGATCCGGAACCTGCCTGGCAAAGGACAGGAACCAGGGGTTAGGACACAGACTGGGGCAGGGTGCTGTTCTAGTGCATGGATGACCTCTATGGTCTGGTTTCTGTTAAGGTTCCATTCTAGTGCATGGATGGGCTCTATGGTCTGGTTTCTGATAAGGGACTGTTCCTCCTCCACACTTTCCTCTTTCCGTTGCCTTGGCGGGCTGGTGGGCTGGCGGGGGGGGGGGGGGGGGGGGTGTCTTAGTGTCTTAGTCACCACAGTCTGCCAGGTCTTGTAGTAAAGGACAGAAACTCCGGGGGTTTTCAAGGCTAGGCTTAATAAGGTGTTACTATCTAGTCTAATTTAAAGGGGAATTGCACTTTATAACACTTCTGCTTCTCATGACTGATATTTTCCTTCTAATGAATGTGTTGCCCTTTATTTTTCGATTAGTTATTTAATTTTAAATGTCTAACATTAGAAACAAATACCTTTTTTTAGCGCAAGTCCACATAGTAGTATGGTTTCTGGTTTTTTCTTCACTTTCCTTTTGCAGCAAATTCGAGAAGAAGCGAAGCAAAACATTCTGTTAACTTAGCGTTGAAATCGAACAAACTGACATCTGCTAGGTTTTGTTTGATGCGATATCGGTGTAATAATGAGGTGCATTGTATCCGGTTGTTATAAACTTGCCTTGAAAGCACATCTTCATAGTTTTCCACGTGATGCAACTTTGTGCCAGACATGGCTGGATGTAATCAAACACCCGAACATCACAGCCGAAGAAGTTCGCAAACGAGGACTAAGGGTATGCAGCGACCACTTTGAAGGCACCGACTACCAAGGTGACCGCCTGAAGCCTGGAGCTGTACCCACCGCTTTCTCATCGTTGGTCGAACCGCTCGAGGTGGGTACTATGCGGGCTGGCTAACGCTATCGTGTCTGTCTGTGATACATAGGATGTCTACCACCAGTTGCCGTTTGTCCTGGGAATAGCCTGTGGTTCCTCAATCTCGGCCCGGTCCCGACTCGCCCTCGCACGATCAGCCTGCAAATTAGCCAGATTTACTTCTGTGTATTCCGGCTCGAATCGATAGGGCACAACAATCCCATGATCAAAAACAAAATCTCCTTCGTCCTCAGACATTTTCAGTTTCACTAGCTAGTAGTCATACAACACTATTTCTACCATAGACATATATATATATGTCTATGATTTTTACGACCAACCTAATGTTATTGTCTGCAGGTACGCCCACATCAGAAGTTGTGCAATGATATGCATCCTTGAGTTTGACGCTAAACTGCCTGGGTCTACTTGTAAAGGAAAACAACAAAATGGTGTAAAATATTAATGAAATATAATATAATGAAATAACTAATCGAAAAATGAAGGGCGAATCATTCATTAGAAGGACAATATCACAGTCATGAGAAGCAGAAGTGTTATAAAGTGCAATTCCCCTTTAAGCAGGGAAATGGCGAGCATTGTTGGGCTGACTGGCCTGTTCTCGTCATTATGTTATGTCATGCTATGTGATGAGCATTGACCCTAAACATGGCCCTGTGCATGCTGGGATATTATTTGCTCAATTAGGAACTCTTGGATGGTAGACTGATTTTCACATACTTGTTTCCCCTCGTTTGCCCAGGTGTTTTTGTAAGCTACCTGCACAGCTGCACACTACCTGAGACTGCACGCCAGGTGAGCGCTTGCTGGCTCTGCAAACCTACAGCATGATGGCTGCTGATTGGTCAGCCACGAGGCGGTGCTCTCCTGCGCTGCAAACCTACAGCATGATGGCTGCTGATTGGTCAGCCCGGCGTGCTCTCTGCGCTGCAAACCTCAGCATGATGGCTGCTGATTGGTCAGCCACGAGCGTGCTCTCCTGCGCTGCAAACCTACAGCATGATGGCTGCTGATTGGTCAGCCACGAGGCGGTGCTCTCCTGCGCTCAAACCTACAGCATGATGGCTGCTGATTGGTCAGCCACGGCGGTGCTCTCTGCGCTGCAAACTACAGCATGATGGCTGCTGATTGGTCAGCCACGAGGCGGTGCTCTCCTGCGCTGCAAACCTACAGCATGATGGCTGCTGATTGGTCAGCCACGAGGCGGTGCTCTCCTGCGCTGCAAACCTACAGCATGATGGCTGCTGATTGGTCAGCCACGAGGCGGTGCTCTCCTGCGCTGCAAACCTACAGCATGATGGCTGCTGATTGGTCAGCCACGAGGCGGTGCTCTCCTGCGCTGCAAACCTACAGCATGATGGCTGCTGATTGGTCAGCCACGAGGCGGTGCTCTCCTGCGCTGCAAGCCCACAGCACGATGGCTGCTGATTGGTGCTCACCTGCGCAGTCCAGAGGCAGTTCAGACGTTTCATCGGTGCTGGTGTCCCTGCAGGTAACGGACTGGAGCTCGATGCCGATCACCTTCACCAGGTCTCCCGTGGACAGGCAGACTTCGCTGCCGCTGATCTCGTACACGGATCCTGAACAGGGGCGACAGGCAGGCGGTCAAACAGCAGTGGCAGAACCTAGCCTGTGCCACAATGCTCTTTTATAAGGTAAAAAACTGTTGTGGTTTTAATTGGTTATTTTGGGTAGATATTGGGTGGGAGAACCATTTGGGGTGCAATTTCTACATTACCTACAAGCAAAACTGCCTACATGTGAAGTATGTTGGTGACTGACTTGACTTCTCTGAAGCCAGCGGTTTTGTCTATACAAGGAACCAAATTAGGGAAGGGTTCACGATGCAGATACACAAAGAGGAAATGTGTATGTATGTATATATATATATTATGTTTTCTTCAGATATGAACAAGCCGCACATGCAAAACTACGCCCTACAATGAGAGTGGTGTACTTCTGGGGGTAAAAAAAAGCATGGTTTTAATTTTATAGACTGTGGGGCCCATCTATGCACTGAAACAGAGCCTCCTTAACATATGTCAGAGCATGCGGCTCATATGTCATCTGCTCATCTTTCGCATTTTCGGCGAAGACTGTTTTGAATATTCCTCTTTCCTCCAAGGTTTTAAAAAAAATCAATTTGCATGTCACTTCAAATCAAGAAGTGGTGCACCTTTAAAAAGCAGGAACCAGTGGCTTCATTTTTATAAAGGTGTTCACTGTCTGCTGGAACTAGGATACGGTTCAACTGAGCATTATATTTAGGTAGGCGAGAGACTACACCAGCATGACCGCAGAGGGTTCACTGCAAGATGCAAACCACTGGTAAGCCTCAAGAACAGAACACTTTACCTTCGAGTTTTCTTTAAAAAAAAAAAAAAAAAAAAAAGTACATTAAAAACGTACGTATGAAAACTCTAAAGAGCACAGTAGTTGAGTGTTTAACCTGTACCAAAGCAATGGAAAGAAGAAAGTGTGGCGAAAAAAGGGAACTGCTCATGATCCAAAGCATATCATCAAACCTCTGAAACATGGCGGTACTGTTTGAATAAACCGAAAATTTTCAATTGAGAAAAACTAGAAAAAAATGTGTGTAACAAATTAATGTAAAATTTCAAGTTTATCAAACGAAGCATTTTTTTTTTCCCATTGATCTTATCCGTTCAGATCCAACCAAATGCCTCAAAACTCGTTGGACGGTGCTTTAACCTAAAGCAGGATGATGAGCCCAAACACAATGTTAAAGTAACCTAGGAGTGTTTGGCTAAGTCAATCACCCAACCTGGATCCAACTGAAAATGTGTGTTACTTGCTGAAGATAAGACTGAAGAAAAAAAAAAACCCTGGAAAAAAACAGGAACAGAAGATGGCTGCAATACAGGCCTGGCAGCACACCACCAGGGAAGATCCCTAGCGTCTGGTGCTATCTCGGCCTATCTGTTACAGACTTCAGGCAGTCATCGAGTGCATCAAGTGTTTTACTTTAAATCCAATGTGCTGGAGTACTGATCCAAAACAACAAAAAATAATGTCACCGTTCAAATACTCAGACTGCCGTCTCCATGATACAAGTTTATTCAATAGGATAAACCCCTTGAGATGAACCATCTCGTTTTCGAGGGGGTCCTACCAAACAATACAAGTAAAAGACAAGAAACAAATCAAATATATTAAAGTAATAAGAGAGAGACAAAAACAATAAACAATTCCACAGTCACACTACAGCTAAGACAATCTACACCAAACATCAGATAAATGAGTACGTTGGTGAATACAACCACTTGATGGCCACAATGACGCTGTGAACAAGTACTTGCCCAGAGATATAATAAAGAATAAGTAGTATAGAATATACAGTGAATTGTATATTATTATAGGGGGAGTGTATCTAAGTTCCCAGAGTCCTATGTTCCCAGGGTCCTAAGTTCTACTGCACCTGATGAAACGTTGTGACCAGTTTTTCATAATTTCTTGGAAAATATTATTATTGAGGACTTCTGAGCATAGCTAAGCTATTTGTTTGCTGTAGACCTAGCTGACATCGCCTTTCTGGAGTAAGACAGAAAATCATTGATTCACTGTCTCTGTCTCTATCTACTGAACACAGATAAGATTTCATGTAGAGCTGGGGAACATAGAACCCTGGGAACATAGGACTCTTTGTCATGTTCCCATTATGTGCCATAAATCTGGGGAACATAGAACCCTGGGAACATAGGAATGACCCCATTATAGGTATAGCATCATCTGAAAACAATTTAACTGAAAATAAGACAAACCGTTTTTAAGCATGTGAAGTGAAGTAAAGGATCGCATGTTTGAAGGTTAGTTATTCTAGTCTGAAGGAGCCTTAAACATGAATGCTCTCTTTCCAAATACTTTCCTAACTGTAGGAATGGAAAATAAGTATTGTGTAGAATGCCTCAAATGACATATTGAGGAATATGGTGCCAGAAACTGTTGTAGGTAATGAGGATAGTTGAAATGTACACATTTAAAGATGAGTTGCAGCTAATGAATGTGTCTTCTTATATTGAGTGGAGGCCATTTGAGTGAGTTATACATTATAGTGATGAGTACTAAAGGAACAACCAAGAGCAAATCTACAAAGATTACAGTATGCTGTATTGAGGGGTCGAAGGTTAGTTTTGGATTCATTTTGATAAACATCGGCATAATTTAAAAATGGTAATATAAGTTGTGAGGCCAGTTTCTTTTGGACACTAGGTGTAAAACAGTGTCTAGATCGAAATAAGACACTGGTTCCAAAATGAATTTTGTGGGGAACGTGATCAATGTGAGGTTTGAATGTAAGTTCAGCGTTAAGCCATAAACCCGAATATTTAATTTTATTAACTCTATGCAGAGAAGTCCCATCATTACACATTATTTTTAGATTATTAGATTTTGTTTTAAGGCCCTGTCTTGTACCAAATACCATAGCGTAAGATTTTGTTTTTAATTCTTTTGCATTTATCTGCGTTATACTGAGGCATTTGTTATTAGCAAGAAGACTTGAAAAAGCCCTAATGGATGCAAATGCCTCTTTTTTTTCGTAGATTGAGGACTTTCATTTTGTTGAAGAGAAAAACACTGACAGTATTAATTGAAACCATATTGCTCTAATATAACATTTTTGTTTACAATGAGCAGAAGAGATTATATGATCCCTGATGAGGCGTTCTCGCCCCTATTCGTGTCCTATGGACAGGGTGCGTGGTGCATGATGGAAACGGGCCAGCCAGCGGTGTTGTGCCTTCGCCCCGGTGCCGTATAAGCACAGAATACTCCATCCTTGTTCTATGCAAATGAAGGCGTCCAATTTAGCTCGCCCGGCCTCACGAAACTCGAATCAAACTTTTAAGCTAGGTGTTGCAGATCAACTATGAACCGAGATTCAGCAATCGCATTGCCCATTTCTCGCCTCTGATGTCTTCAGAAATAGATTTTAGTGTACAGTTTAGGTGGAAAAAGAGAATATGTCTATTGTTAGTATTCTGTTCAAATACGGAACCGGCGACGGGTCCACGTCCACTCGCAGGACGGCTTCTGTCATGCACCGCGCAGCCTGTCCACAGAACGGGAATGAGACACGTCGAATGCCGGGTTCGGTGTGAACCCTGCGCGGAATATGGTAGCCTACCCCTCTCTCTGTTCACTCACAGAACTCTGCTGTGGGCTATTTAAAAAGCAAACATCTCATAGCAGTGCTTTTGAAATTTAGTTGAAAATGGAAATTTATCTCAGCTTTTTAAACTCTCAAAACAGGATGCTGGTGTCCAACAAACCTTTTGTGTTACCTTCAATATATTTTGTGTGGAATTATACTATTTGTTTGTTAAAATGGGAGAGTTTTTTTAAACAGACTGTGTTGGAAGCAACACAAATTCTGTTGTTCTCAAATAGAAAAGGCAGTGTGTTTTAAAAAATAGGCATGCGTGTTGTTTTTACCCCTTTTGTTTTGAGAGTGCATCAAATAGTGTAGGCTAATTCACAATCCTAAAGAAACTGAAAGTTTTAAGTGTAACCCTTTAACAAGCTTGTGTTTGGCAGGTTTTGTGAAATCCCGGAGTAGCGTCAGTATTTGGACACTGCTACCTACCATCGCCACCAAGTCTGTGAGCTACAGGTAGTTTCTCTGATTCAGAAAATGTAACATTCTGTTACGAATGGCTTTCTTTTTTATTTAACAAAAAGTAAAAGTCGTCTTGTCTTTCTGTTCTTAGCCCGGGTTACTACCGTTATTTAGAGCGGGGGAAAGAGAACTTTCATAATGGGGAAACAAAAATCCTAAAAGAAAACGAAAGGAAATGCTTCACGCTAAGTAGGCAGTTTTCGACACACATGTAAATCTACCAGTACAAACATGTAAAGGTATTATCCGAATTAATAAATCATTTTTCACTCTGCTTGAACACTGAAAGTGAAATTAAATACAGACTATTTATGGACTCATTCTCAGTGTCCCCAACGATTCGTTAAAAACAATGCTTATTAAACTATAGCTTCTACAGTAGACTATACCACAGCCAACCCATGCTAAAATGTCACAAATGCCACAAGCTCTTGTCAAAATTTGTATGCATAATTTTAATTGATTTAACTATATATATATATATTGAATAATATGCATGCGTTCACATAGCCTGGGCTACTACTACTACTACTATTATTATTATTATTATTATTGTTATTATTCAGAAGTGGTACTGGGTTACTACTCGCCTTGGAAATAAACTCCAGAGCAGATCTGCAGAATGCGAGGCAGAGTGCTTTCATCCACGGACGTGATGTAGTCCTGCAGAGACATGGTCTCGGTCCCCGCGCCGTCCATCGCTGCAGCGCCCGAACCGGAGGAGTGCTGAGCTGTCCGCGAGCCTCTTCGGCAGAGCGAGTCACAACGCAGACCAAGTTAACGGAGCGAGAAACGGCATGTAGGCGCAGCTGGGCGTCTTGTTGAGAAAAATGTCTAGAAGGTCCATTGCAAGAGGAAGTATCTTCACGCGCGGGCGCGGCACACAAATAACCAACTAGAGTACAGATTCGCGCACTGTTAAGGAAATGGTCACAGCCCAAACTCATATAAAGGTTTTCATATTTTAAAATTGCAATTTAGACGTATAGCTAACGTATTTATATTTATTTAAACCACGATTTGATGTGAACCAAATTGGTTTGGGCAATAAATTAACTTGGGTAATGTCAATTTTCATTTATATGCAGATGACACACAGCTGTATATCCGTGGTGCCAAATGACCTGAGTGTAGGCTATAGAATATTTGCTTGTCTGCCATCAGTCAGGAGATAATAATTATATGAAATTGAAAGAGGATAAGACTGAGATCCTTTTAGCTCGACACAAATAAAAAATATCTTTTTTTTACTAGGCTGGGAAGTCTGGCTCAACAGATAAAATGAGCAGTTAAAAATCTGGGTTTTTGATTCAAACCTAAGTTTTAAACCTCACATGGACACAGTGACCAATATTGCATTATTTAATTTAAGAAGTATAGCTAAGGTGAGACCCTTTTTAACATCACAGAATGCAGAAAAGGTGATACGTGCTTTTATATCAAGTCACCTGGACTATTGAAATACTCTCTTTACCCTGCCTAGGAAAACAATTGAGAAACTACAAAAATAATTCAGAATACTGCATCCAGAATTTAAACTGCAACCAAGACGAGAGAGCACATTGCTGCTGTCCTGTCTGCATTGCATTGTCTTTGTGTCTTTTGGAACTGCACTGAATGGCTCAGCACAAACCTACAGTTCTGTTCTCCTATGCTTCTGTGCCCAAACTCGAGCTCTTAGATCCTCCACTGCGAGTCTTCTCAAGGTCCCAAAGGTAATGCCATAGGCGGTTTTACCATAGGTCATAGGTAGTCAATTGCTTGGGGCCTCGTCCGCCAAAGGGACCTCGTGAATTTGTGTTTCCTTCTTTTTTTTTTCTTTTTTTTATTTATATAACATTTTTCCTTTCTTGTCACTCCAAATGAATGATAATCTGTAATAGATAAAATAAATCTATCTACATGTAAATGTGGGCCTATCCAATTAAATATCTATATTTGCCAATATTTATTATCACCCACATTTCACATTTAATGGACTATTCCACCTTGACCTTCCTGCATTTGAGCCTAATCAATGACGTAGACATTCGAGTTAACATCGGAGGTAGAGTCACTATCTTTGTTACCATGAAGGGTTTTCAAAGTGGATTTGAGAAAAGAGGGAGAAGGAAGATGCCCAGTTTAAGGAAAGTTTGCCTGAACTGACGAAATTCTTTAATAAAACAGCCAGAGACTCCACAACGGAGGAGCAACAAGTAGAGTGAGAGCACCTATTATCGACCACCCTAACCGCTAGTGTATTTACTTCGTATTTATTAGAGAGAACTGGACATTGTTACCTATTTAAATGTAAGTCCTGTAAAAATACACATAATAAATTGTCTAAATGTAAAAAGCCAACTTCATACATATACATTTAGTTATATTAATACAGCCTTATTTACTATATCAACTTTAAGACAAGCAACACACTCGGAATTATCTCATCGCGACCGTTTAAATCCAATGGCGCAGACATTGCTTCATACTTTCAAATTGCTTTCCTAACGGCTATTTTCCGTCCTGCGACTTGAGTTACAACAGTGAATATGTACGGATTCCTAGACGTGCTGATAGCGACCACCCTTTCTTATGTTAACCTCAAATACGCAAGACAGGACACTTACAGTATGCTAGCAAATGTAAGTTCCATTCATTCATGCACGTCCCCTTAGCAACCAAAAGCGAGCGCTGGACCACCTCTGAGTTATTTGCCGGCACATAAAAAATCACGGAAGTACTTTAAAAAAATAACCACTGGAGGATAACGAGGACATTTTTCCTACATAACTAGGTACAGGTTGTTCGCCTATTTTTTCATATATAGTTGCAAATCAGTTTACGTTTTTTTACGTCTGTCGAACGAAGTTGGTTGATAATAGGTGCTCTCACTCTAGCTGACGTTACAAGAGGTTAGTTATTTGAAGAAGCTGAGCTAACTAACGTTAACAGACTTACTGCTGCCTCAGCCTGTTGTGCACCCACCGCACCTACTACAGCTTCAGGCGTTGCTGGCACTGCTGGTTGCGGTGAACCAGCTACAGCGTGGGAGGAAAGTGTCACAGAGGCCACAGACAGCAGCAGCCCACCACAAACCAGACACCTGCTCGGACCGGGACTTTTACCCCTAGAGAATAGTGGATGTTCAAATGCTTTATCAAAAAGCATGTACTATACTTTTGTCTTGAAAGAATTGAAGATTATATACTTATAATCTTTTTCTTGCCATATTATGTTCTTCTTACTGACTGAAGTTCATTTGAAGTTCTTCAGTTAGAATTCTCATTTGGGTCTGTTATTTTGTTCTGTGGCTTTGTTAACTGAAAAGAGCTGCCTCCAAATAGTTTTTGTTCTCTAGCTATGATTGCGTTAAGCGAAATGGAGAAGGGCCTCACATTGGTCTTTGCCTGGGGCCTCCAAATCACTAAAACCGCCCCTGGGTAATGCACAGAAATAGTATAGAAACTTCCTTCTGTTTTTATGCACCCATGCATCTATAAGACTCTTCCAAAAAATATTTGAGTGGCAGGCTCGGTTGGCATTAAAAAAAAAAGAAAGAAAGAGCAGCTTAACTATCTATTCACTCTGGCGTTTACTTGGGAGTTTTATATGATGTCCTGTTCTTACAATTTTATATTCCTTTTCAATTGTGTTGCATTTTATGTATTTTATCTATTGCTTTATTTATTCTATCTTAAATATATATATATATATATATATATTTATTTAAAAAAAAAAAATTTCAATTTGTTTTTCTATTTTATTTGTGTTGCTTTTTATTAATGTTTTCTTTAGTGGTATATTGTACAGCACATTGAGCTGCATTTTCATATACTAAAGGTGCTTTATAAATAAAGTGTATTATTATTATTATTATTATTAATTATCAAAATTAAATGATATTGTAGTGGGTAGTTTTGAACTACAATTCCCTGCAAAGCGTTTGTCGCTCACACGGAAGTCCGCCACGTACCCAGCTTTCCTCAAGAGCGTGTGAATGATGAATGAGGCAAGATGGCAGCGAAACCCGTTGCAAACTTACCTATTTTTGATTGTCCGTCATGGTAAGATGTTTTTCTGCTATTAAACGACCTTAGAAATGCAGCTGATATTTAGCAATGTGTCTAATGACAAAGCCGTTGAAAGAGTTGTACTTATCTTGCAATATTGGTGGTATCTGTGTGCAGCGACCAAGCATACTTATCAAGTTAACGCTAGCTAATTGTTCTGGCTAACTGTTCTCGGCATCTAGTCAGCTTGTTGGCTAATGATGTGGATTTTTTTTACTTTTAAAACCAGTGGGCACTGGCTGGCCAGCAGTTATTGTGGTGTTTCGGTCGCATACCAGCTTTCATCTTCACGTAACCGAAAGGCTAGCTGCAACGCAGAAGTGTATATGGTTATAAATGATTGCAAACTTGTTAGCTGTTCAGTTCGCTAGCTAGCTAGCTAAGTTTTTCACATCATTGCCTAGCTGTCTGCTAGTGCAGTCTCGCTAGCTTGTTACGGCCGAAACAAAACAAAGGGGGTGTAAATTAGGGCTATTCGCTAGCTATATAACTTAAACAATTCCGATTACTTATTTAATCCAACGTCTTGAGACCAAACATCTGAGCTTTCCCCCCCCCCCAGTTTCTTTGATGGGTTTTCTTTCCAGGGCAGGGAAACCGCCTCCAGGGTTGCATCTGGACGTCGTGAAAGGAGAGAAACTGGTGGAGGTGAGTGTGTGTGTGTGTGTGTGTGTGTGTGTAATATCTCACTTAAGCTGTTCTCCTCGATTGTACAACTTACTGAAGCCCTTGTTTTTTTTTTATTTAGAAATTGCTTCCTCGTACCTTTTTAGTTTGCAGAAAACTCTGCTCTTACATTATACCCGGTTGCCCACCGTTTCTTTTTTAAACAGAAGGCTGTTAATTGGGCTACATCCCTAAACTGTTGTCCATTTCCGTGTTCGTGAAATTGTCGCGTTCAATAGGTAGACTGCCACTGGTGTGTATAAATCTTTAAAAATCCAAAAAACAGTTATAAAGTTATAAAAATAAATTCTGTTAATACTCTGCATATAGGATGACAATCACTCAGACATCTGGCGAAAATGCACTTATTAAATAAAAAATAAAAAAATAGCGTAGTGAATAAAATGAAGGTGCAGCCGGGGAAGAGGATGGATGGAGCTGGGGCTAGTGCTTCAGCTTCCTGTTTTCAATATACAGAAAAATATGCAGGTTGAGTTTCCACTATTTCTTATAGCGCGAGCGGCCTTTTGGCTGCTGAGACCGTTTCCCATATTCCACCTGGCAGGTTGCGTTCCGTGTTCTGTCCCTGCACCTGATACTGACCTTGCGGTCCCCGGCCTCGTGGGCTGGGCCCCTGTGGCCCCTGGGTCCCTGAAGGTGCCAGATTAACCGCAGCCCTGAGATTTAAGCTCTGAGTGTGGAGAAGCACTCTGATGTTATGACTCAGTGGCACAGACAGTGCATGTGTATGTGCATGTACACACACACGCGCAGACGCACACCCACACGCATGTGCGCACAAACTCTCACACGCAAACCCACACACACGCACGCATGCACAAACTCTCACACACAAATCCACACCCAAACCCATACACACGTGCGTACAGAAACTCACACATGCACAT
>NC_057933.1:1905000-1980000 GCF_018555375.3 Anguilla rostrata | reverse complement strand
TCTTACATCCACTGACTGAGCTGATCAAGCATAATTCATGTAATCTTTGATTAATTCATTGATAAGGTCCTTGAAAGTTAAGCAGCATATGAGTCCACAGCCCTATAAGTGATTTAAAGCAACAGTAGACACTCCAGGATTTGAGTTTGAGATCCCTGAGGTGTAAATGCCATGTTCCTGGTCACTTCCTCCACTCGCCACAGAAGAAGAAGCTGGAGGGCCAAAATGCACTGGGCCTGGAGGACTCGGCAGGGCGGAGATTGCAGAGCTTCCCTTTCAGCGGGGGTCTCTATGGCGACCTCCCGCCCACCAGCCATGAGGGCCCGCACATGGGGGCCCAGGGTGGGGCAGGAGCCATGATGGGGGGCCTGCCCCTCCCCTTCCCAAACCCAGCCCCCGAAGTGGACCTCTCGCCCACCGCCGCCCAGCCGCCCGTCACCCTTAAACCCGCCCCCACTTACGTCTCTGAGGCGCTCAACGAGCCGCGTAAGAAGAAGTACGCCAAGGAGGCGTGGCCTGGCAAGAAGCCCACCCCCTCCCTGCTCATTTAGCCCCGCCCCTCTTGAACTGAGCGTATGGAGGGAGGGGATTGACCGTCTGTTGGGGGTGTGGTTATTGAGGGAAGGGTCCACGTTTTTTTTTATTTTTGAAAATATATTTGGGAGAAATGTTATCTACCATTTTTATTTTCTATATTCTACCGTTTTGTTTTTGTTCTCTCATGGATCTTTTTCACCAGTGCATTCTGCTCATGTGAACTCGGTCTTGCGTGTGAGCGAATCGGATTCTAGCGTGCACCGGCGACGCTCAGTCACACAGCAGGTCGTTTGTTACACGCGCTTTCATTTGCTCACTCGTCATAGCAACGTATGAGGGGTGTGGTCATAAGTGACCATGTGACCATAACGGACGACAGTTCACCTGTACCACTGTATTCTCATTTTATATATTTTTTGTATAAATGTGTAAAATATTGCTTTTTTTCATTAAGGGGGGGGGACTTTGGGAACAGTGGATCTGTTGTGTCTTCCCCAAGCAGACATGTTGACTCAGAGACCAAACGCTTTTCGGTGTTGTCAAGGCAACAGAACCCGTCCTTGCGTTCTGAAGGCACACCAGTCAAACTTTTTTCAGCCATCGTAGCTGTGACACGAGTGGATTCGAACTTGCAAATTCATGTTTCTGACTCCTCTGTTAGATTTCTTTTTATTTTTTCCTGCTTAACGGCGCTTTCCAAGCGTGAGGGGGTGGACCCCCGGGCCGTTAGTCCGGACTTGGCTTCCCAGAAACGGTCGAGGTTTACTTTAAAATGTTTGAAACACATTTGGAAGACCTGGTGCCAGAGTTTTGTGTGTGTGTGTGTGTGTGTGTTTCTTTCTTTCTGTGTGTTTGTCTGTCTGTGTGTGAGAGGTGGAGTGTGGAAACTCTCGGTACTTACAGCAGTGTGCGTGCGTGCGTGCGTGCGTGCGGGCAGTGTAATGGAAATTGTTAACTGAACGTCGTGCTGACACCACATTTTCCGGAGGTTTTTGGAAGGCCTGTCTGGCAGGGGAAAGGCCAGGGAGCGTAAATGAGGCACAAGTCCAAGTTCAGGGTTCTGGAGCCAAGCAGGCATGCCCGCTGTAGACTGCTGCTGGCCCACAGGAGCTCAGCCAGGGTCACGGAACAATCCATTAATCCAGAACTCACCTGCCTGGTGCTGTTCAGACTTCAGGGCTCTCTCTCCACAGCGTCCTGCGTCTGCTCTTACACCTCGGTGCAAATGAAATGTGTTGCATTGGAGGTTAAAATGAGGGTTTTTACAGGTCCCGTCCAGTAGATGCCAGTGTATATATATATATATATATATATATATATATATATATACGCACACGTACATGCATACTATATGACCAAAAGTATTTGGGGCTGTTTTTCGCTGTTAGGGCTTGGTTCCAGAGAAGGCAAATCTTAATCCTACAGCATACAGTCCCATTCTGTATGATTCTGTGCTTCCCCAACAGTTTGGGGAAGGCCCTTATGTTAATACCCCCAGGCACACACCGAGCTCCATGCACAAATGGGTTTTTTTGAGAACGGTCTGGGAGAACCTGACTGCCATGCACACCGAGCCCTGACCTGAGCCACATCCAACACCGTTCTGCTTTAACTGGGAAGTCGACTGAGCCAGGCCTAATCGCCCAACCAGTGCCCGACCTCACTAATGCTCTTCTGGGTAAATGGAAGCAAATCTCCAATGCAGCAATGCTCCAACATCTAATATAAAGCCTTCCCAGAAGAGTGGGGGGTTGTTATAGCAGCAAAGGGTGGACCAAATCCATATTAATGCCCATCATTTTGCATGAGATGCCAGGTGTTCATATACTTTTGGCCATGTGGTGTGTATATATATGTATACACACATACACAATTTATAGCATGTAATCCCCACACCATTTGCAGGGTGATCATTCTATTCTGTGAAGTACCAGCGTGTGATCGTTTTAAACTTGTGAATAATGGAAAGCAATTTCTACTAGTTTTGTACAGTCATGTTTAAATTTGTGTTCAAATGACCCTTAACTGTCCTTCTTGGACATCAGACACAACTTTTAATTTGTAAACTGCACCTCTTGGAAAAATAAAAACCAATACATTAACTAATTTTTGTCACAAAGTAAACTTGGTCCTGCTTCTTCTTTTGAATGGTGACGACACTGATGTTGGCTGTACACCAAAGTTTGTTGATAGTGGTTACTTAATGCACAGATTGGAAAATGTCCATTATGTAATGAAATATGTACATTTTACTAAATGTTTTCCCAATACTGCTGGACCGAAACAACCATTGTTTCAGAAACTGGTGCAAATAATGAATTTTATGATCGCAAAAAAATTGACCGATGCGGTTTTCTTTGGTGGTTAAATCACATTGAATTCAATGGACATCAAGCGCTTTTGCCCTCAAGCATGCGCAGTAGAGACTCGGCTTCACTGACTGGCCCCTCCTACGCGCTCCAGACTCCTATCTACGCGTTATGGTCCCAGTCCTGGAAAAAATGACTTGCAGATGATTATTCGAGAGGCGGAATTGCTCTTTACCTATTATAAGCGTCGATGGGCGGGATTAGCTGTCAAACCCCACCCATCAACATCCAACCCCGCCTCTCCCATGTTCTGCAGTCAAGTCCTGTACTTTGTACGACCGCGGAATCTGTTGCTGTTGTGCTACGTTATCGTCGCTTCGTGGTTGTCTAGGTCACCTCGTACGGTCCAGTTTTTGTTTTGAATCAGAATTTCATTTCGCGATGCAGCTGGTTGAATCGTTTAGGAATGCGCAGTTTTCCTTGAATTTAGGACGCGTTTACCATTTAGCGTTCGTTTTCTGTTTAGTCCTTGTGGTGCTGAAAATCACAAAGCTATATGTCGAAAGACACAAATGGATGCAGGTTCTTCGGTCTTTTCCGGGACCACCTGTGCACTGGCTCTACGGACACGTCCACGAGGTAAACTATTTTATTCTGCTGTTTGATTGGCCATAGGTATGCCACCAACTCGCGCATTCGCGAAGTCACTAAACGACTGTTAATTATTCGCGTAGCGCTAATACGTGATTTATATTTTAATTAGAAATGCTACTAGCGTACTGAGAGAAAACAATATTCTAGCGCGAACCGTTAGTAAAGTTTTTTTTTTTTGATAACTTTGCTGTGATGTTGCGGTGGCAACTTTTTGACCACCTCGACGCCACAACTTTTCAAGCTGTGGAGTAGGCTATATAGATCCAGGACAGGTCACAATTGTACTTTATCCGTAAGAAAATGTTTTTAAAACGTTTGAAATCCGGAAAAAAACACGTCAACAAGATATCTGCAGCTGTCTGCAATACGTAAAGTATACATCAAAAATAAAAAATAGTAGTGATGTTTACCGGGATCAGGAAGACTGTTGGGATGTTATGGATACCAAGTCGTCCCTCCGTCATTCGACAATGTGGCGAA
Organism: Anguilla rostrata; assembly: GCF_018555375.3. Classification (NCBI taxonomy): domain Eukaryota; kingdom Metazoa; phylum Chordata; class Actinopteri; order Anguilliformes; family Anguillidae; genus Anguilla; species Anguilla rostrata. Next base: position 1,976,020 of record NC_057933.1, on the reverse strand, counting down.
ACAATGTTGTAAGCGGCGAGATTTCAGGTTAACCTGTGCTGAATAATTGTAATTTTAAAAATGCAAACGTGCAACAGAAATGGACGCTTAAACTGTGTGACAACGACTGAATTTTTAGCAATGGAACAAACTTGCACAAAACAACGCCTCTATTGCTTCGCAGCGTTTTCTTTTTCCCCCAAGACCAGAATCACTGCGTGACTTGTATATATGTCCAGCAATAAAGATTAGAAAAGTAGTAGGCTCCATTCTGTTCAACCGGACTATTATACGTTTGGTTGGGCTACGATTGTTACGAACCGTTTCTTCTGAGCAGTCAGATGTCACAAAGTCCACACTTACAATGTTGACTGATGGATCGTATGAAATTAGAATACGTAAATAAACCCGGCCGATGTTTTAAATATCAACTCACATTCGTCTAAATGTCCTTCTCAGTTTCATCAAGATGGGACGGATTTGGATAAACTTCTGCAATGGGGAGAGTCGTATCCTCTGGCGTTTCCGCTATGGTTTGGGCCGTTTGTTTCCTTCTTGAATATCCATCACCCGGAATATGTGAAGACACTCCTGACCTCAACAGGTGAGAGTCGGCTGCCCTGTCATTTCTGCGTGATTGCTCTTCAAAATATCTCTTATTTCAGCCTTGGATTTCATGGGGGAAATTTTTTCATTTTTCTCATATTTTATCTCATAACAGAGCCCAAAGATGACATTGCATATAAATTCCTTATTCCATGGATTGGTAAGATTATTCTATCTAAAATGTTTTATATACACACACACACACACTGTCTCTGTCTCTCTCCCACACACACGAATAGTAACACAATGAAGCAAGCTCTAAGTTCATTATAACCCTTATTACTTCATATTGTGTGCTATGTGTACAAATGACCTTCATATTTATTCTTCATTTGGACTGATTTAAACTGTTAAAATGGAAAAACACATTATCACCAGAAAATTAATTACATTTTGAAATATTACACAGATAAATACTACAATATCATTCAGGGACCCTAAAGGACAATGCTGTATATTTAAAAATATATAGATTTATTGATTGTATTTTATTATGTTTTTGCATAAGCACCAAAATATGAAGCTGATTCCACATTATTAGTATGACAGCTGAAAAGGCTTGATGCGGTACTGCCCTGTTCTCCCCATTAAGTATTCTTATGTTCTTTAGTTAGTTTACTTTATATTGTTGTTAATTTAGCAGGGACCATGCACAGTTAAAATTGCACCAGTTAGCATCACGCTAATTTGCATCTGCAGTGCATGTGATACAATAATTGCATAAGAACATATCATGCATATATATCATGGGTAATACTGTGGGAAGTAAAATCAAACCTTAAAGGTATGTCTATGTAGGCCTGTCTTGTGAAGGAACAAATCTTATTTGAGAGTCTTAAAACAGCACCATTGTTTGAGAGTCTAGGCTGATTGACTGGTGAAAAGGAATTCAGAAAATGTATGCAACGGTCCAATCAATAAATTTGTATTAAAAAAATACAACATGGTCTTTCACCTTTAGGGCCCCTATATAATATTGCAGTTTAAATCTTTGGAATATCTTATGTTCTAGATGGGCTGAATGGCCTGTTCTCCTCATTATGTATTCTTATGCTTTAAATGGGCTGAATGGCCTGTTCTCCTCCTTATGTATTCTTGTGTTCTTATGCTCTAGATGGGCTGAATGGCCTGTTCTCCTCATTATGTATTCTTGCGTTCTTCTCGTATTTTCCTTTTTCTACAGGAGATGGCCTGCTCGTGTCTCAGGGGAAGAAATGGTTCAGACACAGAAGACTCCTGACACCAGGGTTCCACTATGATGTCCTCAAGCCCTACGTGAAAATAATGGCTGACAGTACTAAAATCATGCTGGTGAACACACGAGCCGAACTAAACTTTGACTCAGTTTAATTTCAGAAATCAATCATTCACACAAGCAGCAAACATCCCTGATGATTTCCTTGCCAAACCCTTTTAAAAAATGGGGGCCATTTTGTTGTTGGCTGAGATTAACAAATAACAAACTGACAATAAGGTGCTTTGAGAGATGGGGACTTTCTCTGTGAAGCTAACGTCTCTCCTTCCTCTTGCTCAGGACAAATGGGAAGCCTACGCCAACAAAGACGAGTCGTTTGAGCTTTTTGAGCACGTGAGCCTGATGACGCTGGACAGCATTATGAAGTGTGCATTCAGCTGCGAGACCAACTGCCAGATAGAGAGGTGAGTCACACCGCACGTCCCCTTTCCATTCACCTTCTCTCAGCATCTCCGAGCTTAAAAACACACCTTAAACGGGAATATAAATATCCCTCATTCACTGTAGGGTTCTTCCTGTGACACACACCAGCCAGAGAGATGATATCAGTAGCAGCATTAGAAATAATATTCAAGTTGTTCGAATTTTTTATCCTCATCCGCATATTTTTCTGCATCATCAGGGACGGTGGCACATACGTAAATAAAAAAATCATGGGTAATGTAGTCGTTGGCATGGTTACTGAAAATCTCCTCATCACCCCCCCCCCCCCCCCCCCCTCCATATTCTCAGTGGGACCAACTCATACATCCAGGCAGTCTATGAGCTGAGCTACCTGATAAACCTCAGGTTCCGCACGTTTCCCTACCACAGCGAGACCATTTTCAACCTCAGCCCTCATGGATACAGGTTTCGGAAAGCCTGCAGGATCGCTCATCAGCACACAGGTGAGCTGAACCAGCTTCCGCACAGCACACCTGTCTGGAACACTGCACCTCTCATACCAGCAGCCATGATCTCTGCCTTCAAAGGCCCATTCATACCAGGAATAACCCAGTCCTGTATCGCAGAGCAAAATAACCCAGTCCTGTATCATTTGCAAAATGACCCAGTCCTGTATCAGAGCAAATACCCAGTCCTGTATCGAGAAGTCTCAATAACCCAGTCCTGTATCTAGAGCAAATACCTCCTTCAGGCAATACCCAGTCCTGTATCAGAGCAAATTACCTCAGTCCTGTATCAGAGCAAATGACCCAGTCCTGTATCAGAGCTGGACTCCAATATGAACCTCTCAAATGGGGGGGTGCATACTGAGCTCTTCCCTCTGATGTGTCTCCTTGCAGAGGAGGTTGTGCGAAAAAGGAAAGAAGCTTTGAAGAATGAGAAGGAACTGGGGAGAATACAAAAGAAGAGAAACCTGGACTTTCTCGATATTTTGCTGTGTGCAAGAGTATGCTACCTGTGCTAATGTACCTGCGCCAATATACCTATACCTGTGCTAATGTACCTGTGCCAATATACCTATACCTGTGCTAATGTATTTACCCCTCTGCACCTGTGCCAATATACCTATACCTGTGCTAATGTATTTACCCCTCTGCACCTGTGCCAGTATACCTGTACCTGTGCTAATATATTAACCCCTCTGCACCTCTGCTCATATATCTGTTCCTGAGTTACCTGTTCCATCTTATCACCATTCTATTTAGAGAAATATAAGATAATACAAAAGTGCATTAAAACTTCACAATGTTAACAACACTGAAATAATCTGCTACATCTTCATCATACTGCATTTCAGTCATTTCAGTGCTGGGAACAGAATGGAAGTGTGTGTGTGAGAGTGTGAGAGCGTGTGTTAGAGTGTGTGTGTGTATGTGTGTGTGTGTGTGTTAGAGAGAGAGCACGCATGTGTATGTGTGAGGTGTACATGCACGCATGTGTGTGCGCGTTTGTCTGTGTGTGTGTGTGTGAGTGTGTGAGTGTGTGTTTGTGTGTGTAGTGGGAGGGGCACAGAGTGACCTCATCTTTCCCCCCCCGTCCCAGGACGAGCAGCAGCAGGGCCTGTCGGACGAGGCGATCCGTGCCGAGGTGGACACCTTCATGTTCGAGGGGCACGACACGACGGCCAGCGGGATCTCCTGGATCCTCTACAGCCTGGCCTGCAACCCGGAGCACCAGCAGAGGGCGCGAGAGGAGGTGCTGCAGGTCCTGGAGGGAAAGGACACCATGGACTGGTACCGGAACACAAACCCACACCCAGCTCTTCCACCAGAACACAAACACACACCGAGCTCTACAACCAGAACACAAACACACACCGAGCTCTTCCACCAGAACACAAACACACACCGAGCTCTTCCACCAGAACACAAATACACACCGAGCTCTACAACCAGAACACACATTGAGCCCTACAAATAGAACACAAAAGTACACCAAGCTCTTCCACCGGAACACAAACATACACCCAGCTCTTCCTACAGAACACAAGGTCACAGGTTCAGTTCCCAGGTTGAACTCTGCTTTGAGCAAGGTACTTAAAACCTGCATTGCTTCAGTATATATACAGCTGTATAAATGGACGCACTGTAAATGCTGTGTAAAAAGTTGTGTAAGTCGCTCTGGATAAGAGCGTCTGCTAAATGCCTGTAATGTGTCTGCATGGTTTCAGGGAGGATCTGAGTAAAATCCCGTACACAACCATGTGCATAAAGGAGTGCCTTCGGCTCTACCCCCCTGTTCCTGGGCATTCCCGAAAGCTGACCAAGCCCATGACCTTCTTCGACGGCAGAAGCGTTCCGGAAGGTACGGAACAAAGCCGGATTTTATCATTCGCTCGTTTTTCCGCAGAGTCGACAAGAGAAACAACCAAACGCCCGTGTTTTGAGATTCCAGTGGTCATCGCAGTTGTCCTGGTGTGGGTAACGATCATCGCAGTTGTCCTGGTGTGGGTAACGGTGATGAGTTTCCTGTACACGCACGCGCTCAGGTGCTCGGCTGAGTGAGCCCAACACAAACAATTTTGGTAAAACCCGAAAACACTGAAGCTCCATATGCTCTTTTATTCAACAGCTGATGTTCAGCAGTGGATGTTCGCCAGGTGAAACTGGAATGAAGGTGTATGTTGAGTTTCAGTGTGCGGGCTCCACGGAGCTGCTCACATCACAGTGACACTGCCATATGAAAAAGCAGGTCAGAGTAACCTTTGCCTTGCAGTCAGAAGATGGGTTTAAACATTGACAGTGGCTCAGTCTTCAGCTGTCATTTATTGCCTCACTAAAAAAAAAAAGAAAAGCAAATAACAGTCCAATTTCATTTTGTGGCAGGAGCACGAGGTCAACGGGGGGGGTGGGGGTGGGGGTGGGGGACAGAAATCCGTTGGTCATGAGCAGCTCCATATTCCCTCAGCCTGGGTTCATGAACGTTACCTTACAGACAGAAGGGTGGGTTATTAAAATAAAGCCTTTAAATAAAGTTTTATGAACATAAATTTTCGGCAGAAACGCTGAAGTGAACTCATACATTACGGTTATACATAAATTCCACCTCTGTAGCGCGTCGGTGCCAAACAACACCCCTTAGTTGTGATATAATCACGTTACGAACCCAAAGGTACATAGGGTGACTAACATAATTATATATATATATATATATATATATAGACTGGGTGATGTAAAGATGAGCAGTTGTGGTGATAATAATAATGACTGAAACGGACTGCCAAGTGAAAAGTGTTTACTGTGATTAAAGTGGAAAAGTGAAAATACAAGCGGCTATGTACAATATTTACGAGAGACAAAAAACGAGGCACAAGACACACCATCGAGGTCAAGGAGCCCAAGTGTTGCTGAAGAAAAGAAAACAACAAAACCAAACAAAGCTGTCTGAAAATCAAAAGTAGGACAAGGCTATCTAACTAGTATATTTACAAAACAAAAGCCTGACTTCCTACTCTAGCTAACAAACAGAAACAGCAGGTGGCAACCACTCCTAACCTGAGGTGTCCTTACAAGTACCCAAAACTACTTGTGCTAGTGTATAGAGGCACCTGTCTCACCCAGTCCCAAGGCCTTGGCGTGGCCACACGGAATACAACAGGACAGACAAACAGAGGGTAACCAGATACATAATGGTCAACACACTAGGGAACGGTACAATACAAAGACTAAACACCAGCAACAATCAAACGTACGGCAAAAGCTCATGACAGACTAACAAAATGAGAGCACCCAAAATGGGAAGCCCAGGTTTTTAAAAAGTGAAGCTGTCCACTGATTGGAGGAGCCGGGGTGGTGTGGAGCCCTCTGATTGGTGGAGGCAGGACAAGGATGGTATGATGATTGACGGCAGATGAGACAAATGGGAATGGGGTCCTGCAGAGAATGACAGACAGAACAAAGACAGAGAGAAAGAGAATGAGAGAGAGACACACACACACACGTGGGACGTAACATCACAACACGCCTGGAGTGAGCTGCTTAAAGGCATGCAGGGTTTTTTAGCCTTGCTGTGGTCCTGTGTTTACAATCAAAGAAGTCTCCTCCTCAGTCTTCAGCCTTATCCCCTCAAAAAACAAAAAACAAAAAATCAGTGGGAAGAATCCTCAGAAGTCTGCCGACTACAGAGGAGCCCATCCCAGTGTCAACAGTCGCCCATTTTCCTGTGTTCCTGTGTCGGGTGACAGTGTCTCTAAAAAGAGCACTATATATAGACACAATTTAACGGAATTTAATCAACAGGACAATTTAACTAATAATGTGTGAATGCTACTGTGTTAATGTGAGGATAAATCAGTCACATGGGACAGGTGCTGTCGTTTGATTGGACCCGTTCTCACACCTTGCAGGTTCTCTGGTCGGGGCGAGCGTTTACGGCATTCACAGGAATTCCACAGTGTGGGAGAACCCGGAAGTACGTCTGCAGCCGCACCAGCTACCGACTCACTGCACACCCACAGGCAGCTACATCAGCATGACTGAAAGCCCAAACCCATGTTAAACAGTTCTGCATTACTGGATAAGGGCCACCAGGAGCTGGTCACCCACATCCACAGCTTTTACCGCTTAATATAACCTGCATTTATTTACCGATCTGTCTCTGTCCCTCAAGGTGTTTGATCCTTTGCGGTTTCTGCCGGAAAACTGCGCAAAGAGGTCGCCCCACGCCTTCGTGCCCTTCTCTGCAGGACCCAGGTTTGTTCCGGATAAAGTTCTCCAGCTCCGTAACGGGTTTGGTGTCAGAGTACAGCTCTCGAGTTTAAGATCACACGGGAGTTTGGGAGGCCTTTGCCACTGGCCCGACTGTCTCCTGTCAAACTGCCACCCGACTGTTTACTCTGGAGGATTTGCATCAGGGTTTCACTTCCTCACCACGCAACAATCCTCTTAAAAATTCCCAAAATTCTTCAGTTGTGTCCTTACCTTGAATAAGTCCCCATGGTTAAAGAGGGTTTGTCCAGCCAGGGAATCTGGATCTGGAGATTGGGGTTCTGAACTAAAGCAGGTCAAAGACCTGAATGGAAATCTGTCGCCATTCTGGAACTCCTAGGGTCATGGGTGTAATTAAAAAGTCGCCAATAATTTGGGACAAGATTAAATTCACTTTGATAGCTCATTCTGGGGCAACCAAAGGGCCATCACCTATCACTGTAAAACCAATCTGGGAAATATTTGGTTTCTTCGGAAAATGCGATTTCTAAAATATGGTTCCATGCATTTGTTCTTTTCTCCCTCTGCAAAACAGGAACTGTATCGGCCAAAACTTCGCCATGAATGAGATGAAAGTAGCAACAGCACTAATACTCCGACGGTTCCAGCTGGCGAAAGATCCCAAAAGAACCCCAAAATTAATCCCACGCCTGGTCCTTCGCTCTCTCAACGGAATCCATCTGAAAATCAAACGCGTGGAACTCGAACCTTGACTTCAGTAGCCTGCAGGGGCGTGTCTACGGGTGGGCTGGGGTGGGCATTGCCCACCCAGAGATAAGCCTTGCCCACCCAGAGGAATCATCTGCCCATCCAATGAAAACTCACCGTTATAGCTTTTTTAGCGTCCATAGTTTTCTGTAATTTTGTCATTGGTCATCAAAAAATGCACTGCTTTCCTATTGGCCATTTTGACGGTATGGGTGTGCTTAGTGCTGCTCCTTTAAATTGTCGCGAAACCACGCCATTTATTCACACATGCGGTACAGATGGTGAAGTGAACTGCGAAACCTGTTTGTAGCTAGCTGCTATCAGCGATCCAATTAAAACTGTTAAAACCTTTTTTCTTTCTTCTTTATTCTTTTCTCTGATTCTTCTAAGTTATATTAGTAGTCTTGTATAGTTTCACAGTTGAGTTTGCACGTTTTGCAAGCTTGGTTTAGTGATTAGCCAGCATTTTTGTATAGCCATTTCCGTGGATAAAATCACATTTATAATTATTTTCTGTTAAAAACATTTAATTCATATTCAGGGAGATAGCCAACTACTCGCAAGTTAGATGACACGTGTAGCCGTTTACTAATACCATCGCACCGTTTCGGGCTGGAAAATAACCCGTTAAACCAGAGAAACTGCCGAGTTGTCTTAGAATCTTTATCGCAAGCAGGGCTGGGAGCGTCACAAATTCACGCGTACATAAGCTCAGACACACACACACACCCACACAAAAATCCACGCGTACATAAGCTCAGACACACACACACACACACACAAATCCACGCGTACATAAGCTCAGACACACACACACACACACAAAATCCATGCGTACATAAACTCAGACACACACACATACACGCACAAATACACAGGCGTACCCCTGGTTTGACGTGTTTATGGCATACAGCAGTTGTGTGCGTGCGTCTTTTGTCGCGCCCGTAGAAGCTGATCATCGATGAGAAGAAGTACTACTTGTTTGGGAGGAACCCGGACATGTGTGACTTCATCATCGACCACCAGTCCTGCTCCCGCGTTCACGCGGCCCTGGTGTACCACAAACACCTGAAGAGGCTGTTCCTCATCGACCTCAACAGCAGTGAGTGCAGCTGGGCCCCGCCCCCCCACCCCAACACCCTGTTAGCCACAGCAGTGAGTGCAGCTGCCCCCCCCCTCCCCCCAACCCCCCGTTAGCCACAGCAGTGAGTGCAGCTGCCCCAACCCCCCCCCACACCCCAACCCCCCCTTTAGCAACAGCAGAGCTGGAAACCCTGTGTTTGTGTGAGAGTGTGCGTGTGGTGTGTGTATGTGTATGTGTATGCACACACACACATACATACACACACACACACACATGCACGCGCGCACACACACACAGATGCACACACATACACACACACCACACTCATACTCACACACGCACACACACACAGATGCACACACATACACACACACACCACACTAATACTCACGCACACACACACACGCACCACACTAATACTCACACATACACACACACACACCACACTCATACGCACACACACACACACATACATACACACACACACACACACATACATGCACGCGCACACACACACAGATGCACACACATACACACACACCACACTCATACTCACACACGCACACACACACACATGCACACACACACACACACACGCATGCATGCACACACATGCACACACACACACACACACACACCACACTCATACTCACACACGCACACACACATACATGCATGCACGCACACATGCACGCGCGCACACACACACACACACACACACATACATGCACACACACACATACACACCACACTCATACTAACACACGCACACACACACACACATACATGCACGCACGCACACATGCACACACGCACACGCGCACACGCACACACACACATACACGCACACACATACACGCACAAGCACACGCGCACGCACACACACACACACACACACACATACATGCACACACACGCACACACACATACACACCACACTCATACTAACACACGCACACACACACATGCACGCACGCACACACACACACACACACATACATGCACCACCACACACACACACAACACACGCCGCACCAACACACACACACACACCATACATGCCACACGCACACACACATCACACCACACTCATACTAAACACGCACACACACACACACGCACCACACACCACACACACACGCGCGCGCGCACACACACAACACCACACACACAGCAGCTTTCGCACAGACGTGATCAGCTGTTGGCGTTGTAACTGTCAGAGGCACGTGGTCCCTGGTTGGGATTTCATAAACATATACAGTACAGCAGTGGTCCCCATGAAGGTAGGGTTTATGTGCCATACACACTATATACAGCATACAGGGCAGTGGTCCCCATGAAGGTAGGGTTTATGTGCCATACACACTATATACAGCATACAGGGCAGTGGTCCCCATGAAGGTAGGGTTTATGTGCCATACACACTATATACAGCATACAGGGCAGTGGTCCCCATGAAGGTAGGGTTTATGTGCCATACACACTATATACAGCATACAGGGCAGTGGTCCCCATGAAGGTAGGGTTTATGTGCCATACACACTATATACAGCATACAGGGCAGTGGTCCCCATGAAGGTAGGGTTTATGTGCCATACACACTATATACAGCATACAGGGCAGTGGTCCCCATGAAGGTAGGGTTTATGTGCCATACACACTATATACAGCATACAGGGCAGTGGTCCCCATGAAGGTAGGGTTTATGTGCCATACACACTATATACAGCATACAGGGCAGTGGTCCCCATGAAGGTAGGGTTTATGTGCCATACACACTATATACAGCATACAGGGCAGTGGTCCCCATGAAGGTAGGGTTTATGTGCCATACACACTATATACAGCATACAGGGCAGTGGTCCCCATGAAGGTAGGTATGTGTAATTATATGTGCCATAAACACACTATATACAGCATACAGGGCAGTGGTCCCCATGAAGGTAGGGTTTATGTGCCATACACACTATATACAGCATACAGGGCAGTGGTCCCCATGAAGGTAGGGTTTATGTGCCATACACACTATATACAGCATACAGGGCAGTGGTCCCCATGAAGGTAGGGTTTATGTGCCATACACACTATATACAGCATACAGGGCAGTGGTCCCCATGAAGGTAGGGTTTATGTGCCATACACACTATATACAGCATACAGGGCAGTGGTCCCCATGAAGGTAGGGTTTATGTGCCATACACACTATATACAGCATACAGGGCAGTGGTCCCCATGAAGGTAGGGTTTATGTGCCATACACACTATATACAGCATACAGGGCAGTGGTCCCCATGAAGGTAGGGTTTATGTGCCATACACACTATATACAGCATACAGGGCAGTGGTCCCCATGAAGGTAGGGTTTATGTGCCATACACACTATATACAGCATACAGGGCAGTGGTCCCCATGAAGGTAGGGTTTATGTGCCATACACACTATATACAGCATACAGGGCAGTGGTCCCCATGAAGGTAGGGTTTATGTGCCATACACACTATATACAGCATACAGGGCAGTGGTCCCCATGAAGGTAGGGTTAATGTGCCATACACACTATATACAGCATACAGGGCAGTGGTCCCCATGAAGGTAGGGTTAATGTGCCATACACACTATATACAGCATACAGTGCAGTGGCATTGAATTAGCTCTTACATCCACTAACTGAGCTGATCAAGCATAATTCATGTAATCTTTGATTAATTAATTGACATGGTCCTTGAAAGTTAAGCAGCATATGAGTCCACAGCCCTATAAGTGATTTAAAGCAACAGTAGACACTCCAGGATTTGAGTTTGAGATCCCTGAGGTGTAAATGCCGTGTTCCTGGTCACTTCCTCCACTCACCACAGAAGAAGAAGCTGGAGGGCCAAAATGCACTAGGCCTGGAGGACTCGGCAGGGCGGAGATTGCAGAGCTTCCCTTTCAGCGGGGGTCTCTATGGCGACCTCCCGCCCACCAGCCATGAGGGTGGGGCAGGGTGGGGCAGGAGCCATGATGGGGGGCCTGCCCCTCCCCTTCCCAAACAACCCCTTCCCATCAACATCCAACCCCGCCTCTCCCATGTCCTGCAGTCAAGTCCTGTACTTGGTACGACCGCGGAATCTGTTGCTGTTGTGCTACATTATCGTCGCTTCGTGGTTGTCTAGGTCACCTCGTACGGTCCAGTTTTTGTTTTGAATCATTACATTACAGGCATTTAGCAGACGCTCTTATCCAGAGCGACTTACACAACTTTTACATAGCATTTTTACATTGTATCCATTTATACAGCTGGATATATACTGAAGCAATTCTGGTTAAGTACCTTGCTCAAGGGTACAACGGCAGTGTCCTTACCCGGGAATCGAACCTGCGACCTTTCGGTTACAAACCCAGTTCCTTACCCACTGTGCTACACTCCGTCCATTGAATCAGAGAATTTCATTTCGCGATGCAGCTGGTTGAATCGCTTAGGAATGCGCAGTTTTCCTTGAATTTAGGACGCGTTTACCATTTAGCGTTCGTTTTCTGTTTAGTCCTTGTGGTGCTGAAAATCACAAAGCTATATGTCGAAAGACACAAATGGATGCAGGTTCTCCGGTCTTTTCCGGGACCACCTGTGCACTGGCTCTACGGACACGTCCACGAGGTAAACTATTTTATTCTGCTGTTTGATTGGCCATAGGTATGCCACCAACTCGCGCATTCGCGAAGTCACTAAACGACTGTTAAGTATTCACGTAGCGCTAATACGTGATTTATATTTTTATTAGAAATGCTACTAGCGTACTGAGAGAAAACAGTATTCTAGCGCGAAAAAGTAAGGTTTTTTTTTTTTGATAACTTTGCTGTGATGTTGCGGTGGCAAATTTCTGACCACCTCGACGCCACAACTTTTCAAGCTGTGGAGTAGGCTATATAGATCCAGGACAGGTCACAATTGTACTTTATCCGTAAGAAAATGTTTTTAAAACGTTTGAAATCCGGAAAAAACACGTCAACAAGATATCTGCAGCTGTCTGCAATACGTAAAGTATACATCAAAAATAAAAAATAGTAGTGATATTTACCGGGATCAGGAAGACAGTGTGGCGAAACAATGTTGTAAGCGGCGAGATTTCAGGTTAACCTGTGCTGAATAATTGTAATTTTAAAAATGCAAACGTGCAACAGAAATGGAAGCTTAAACTGTGTGACAACGACTGAATTTTTTAGCAATGGAACAAACTTACACAAAACAAACTTACACTCTTATTGCTTCGCAGCGTTTTCCCCCAAGACCGGAATCACTGCGTGACTTGTATATATGACCAGCAATAAAGATTAGAAAAGTAGTAGGCTCCATTCTGTTCAACCGGACTATTATACGTTTGGTTGGGCTACGATTGTTACGAACCATTTCTTCTGAGCAGTCAGATGTCACAAAGTCCACACTTACAATGTTGACTGAAGGATCGTATGAAATTAGAATACGTAAATAAACCCGGCCGATGTTTTAAATATCAACTCACATTCGTCTAAATGTCCTTCTCAGTTTCATCAAGATGGGACGGATTTGGATAAACTTCTGCAATGGGGAGAGTCGTATCCTCTGGCGTTTCCGCTATGGTTTGGGCCGTTTGTTTCCTTCTTGAATATCCATCACCCGGAATATGTGAAGACACTGACCTCAACAGGTGAGAGTCGGCTGCCCTGTCATTTCTGCGTGATTGCTCTTCAAAATATCTGTTATTTCAGCCTTGGATTTCATGGGGGAAATTTTTTCATTTTTCTCATATTTTATCTCATAACAGAGCCCAAAGATGACATTGCATATAAATTCCTTATTCCATGGATTGGTAAGATTATTCTATCTAAAATGTTTTATATACACACACACACACACTGTCTCTGTCTCTCTCCCACACACACGAATAGTAACACAATGAAGCAATCAGTCATATAACTTATACTCAAGTTCATGTCAAATGCCTCATATTATCTTATTTGGATGATTAATTAAATGAAACACTATCACGAAATTATTACATTTGAATATACCGATATTATCATTAGGACTAAGGACAATGCTGTATATTTAAAATATAACTAGATTGTATTTTTTTGCATAACACAAATATGAAGCTGATTCCACATTATTAGTATGACAGCTGAAAAGGCTTGATGCGGTACTGCCCTGTTCTCCCCATTAAGTATTCTTATGTTCATTAGTTAGTTTACTTTATATTGTTGTTAATTTAGCAGGGACCATGCACAGTTAAAATTGCACCAGTTAGCATCACGCTAATTTGCATCTGCAGTGCATGTGATACAATAATTGCATAAGAACATATCATGCATATATATCATGGGTAATACTGTGGGAAGTAAAATCAAACCTTAAAGGTATGTCTATGTAGGCCTGTCTTGTGAAGGAACAAATCTTATTTGAGAGTCTTAAAACAGCACCATTGTTTGAGAGTCTAGGCTGATTGACTGGTGAAAAGGAATTCAGAAAATGTATGCAACGGTCCAATCAATAAATTTGTATTAAAAAAATACAACATGGTCTTTTACCTTTAGGGCCCCTATATAATATTGCAGTTTAAATCTTTGGAATATCTTATGCTCTAGGTGGGCTGAATGGCCTGTTCTCCTCATTATGTATTCTTATGCTCTAAATGGGCTGAATGGCCTGTTCTCCTCATTATGTATTCTTGTGTTCTTATGCTCTAGATAGGCTGAATGGCCTGTTCTCCTCAGTATCTATTCTTGTGTTCTTATGCTCTAGATAGGCTGAATGGCCTGTTCTCCACAGTATGTATTCTTGTCTTCTTATGCACTAAATGGGCTGAATGGCCTGTTCTCCTCATTATGTATTCTTATGTTCTAGATGGGCTGAATGGCCTGTTCTCCTCATTATGTATTCTTATGCTTTAAATGGGCTGAATGGCCTGTTCTCCTCATTATGTATTCTTATGCTTTAAATGGGCTGAATGGCCTGTTCTCCTCCTTATGTATTCTTTGTTCATCTGATTGTCTCTAGATGGGCTATGCAATGATGGCCTGTTCTCCTCCTTATGTATTCTTGTGTTCTTATGCTCTAGATGGGCTGAATGGCCTGTTCTCCTCATTATGCTAGTTCATGGCTGCTGTTCTCTCTATGTTTCTTTTTCTACAGGAGATGGCCTGGTCGTGTCTCAGGGGAAGAAATGGTTCAGACACAGAAGACTCCTGACACCAGGGTTCCACTATGATGTCCTCAAGCCCTACGTGAAAATAATGGCTGACAGTACTAAAATCATGCTGGTGAACACACAAGCCGAACTAAACTTTGACTCAGTTTAATTTCAGAAATCAGTCATTCACACAAGCAGCAAACATCCCTGATAATTTTCTTGCCAAACCCTTTCAAAAAATGGCGGCCATTTTGTTGTTGGCTGAGATTGACAAATAACAAACTGACAATAAGGTGCTTTGAGAGATGGGGACTTTTTCTGTGAAGCTAACGTCTCTCCTTCCTCTTGCTCAGGACAAATGGGAAGCCTACGCCAACAAAGACGAGTCGTTTGAGCTTTTTGAGCACGTGAGCCTGATGACGCTGGACAGCATTATTAAGTGTGCATTCAGCTGCGAGACCAACTGCCAGATAGAGAGGTGAGTGGGACTGTGATGCCGGTGTGTTCATCATAATCCCACCAGTCACACCGCACGTCCCCTTTCCATTCACCTTCTCTCAGCATCTCCAAGCTTAAAAACACACCTTAAACGGGAATATAAATATCCCTCATTCACTGTAGGGTTCTTCCTGTGACACACACCAGCCAGAGAGATGATATCAGTAGCAGCATTAAATGGTAAATGGACTGCATTTATATAGCGCTTTTATCCAAAGCGCTTTACAACTGATGCCTCTCATTCGCCAGAGGGGTTAGGGATTAGGTGTCTTGCTCAAGGACACTTCGACATGCCCAGGACGGGGTTTGAACCGGCAACCCTCCGACTGCCAGACAATCGGTCTTACCTCCTGAGCTATGTCGCCCCATTAGACCTCCTGAGCTTTCCCATTAGAAATAATATTCAAGTTGTTCGAATTGTTTATCCTCATCCGCATAGTTTTTTGCATCATCAGGGACGGTGGCACATACGTAAATAACAAAAATCATGGGTAATGTAGTTGTTGGCATGGTTACTGAAAATCTCCTCATCACCCCCCCCCCCCCCCCCTCCATATTATCAGTGGGACCAACTCATACATCCAGGCAGTCTATGAGCTGAGCTACCTGATAAAACTCAGGTTCCGCACGTTTCCCTACCACAGCGAGACCATTTTCAACCTCAGCCCTCATGGATACAGGTTTCGGAAAGCCTGCAGGATCGCTCATCGGCACACAGGTGAGCTGAACCAGCTTCCGCAGAGCACACCTGTCTGGAACACTGCACCTCTCATACCAGGAGCCATGATCTCTGCCTTCAAAGGCCCATTCATACCAGGAATAACCCAGTCCTGTATCAGAGCAAATAACCCAGTCCTGTATCAGAGCAAATGACCCAGTCCTGTATCAGAGCAAATAACCCAGTCCTGTATCAGAGCAAATGACCCAGTCCTGTATCATTGCAAATAACCCAGTCCTGTATCAGAGCAAATGACCCAGTCCTGTATCAGAGCTGGACTCCAATATGAACCTCTCAAATGGGGGGGGTGCATACTGAGCTCTTCTCTCTGATGTGTCTCCTTGCAGAGGAGGTTGTGCGAAAAAGGAAGGAAGCTTTGAAGAATGAGAAGGAACTGGGGAGAATACAAAAGAAGAGAAACCTGGACTTTCTCGATATTTTGCTGTGTGCAAGAGTATGCTACCTGTGCTAATGCACCTGTGCCAATATACCTATACCTGTGCTAATGTACCTGTGCCAATATACCTATACCTGTGCTAATGTATTTACCCCTCTGCACCTGTGCCAATATACCTATACCTGTACTAATGTATTAACCCCTCTGCACCTGTGCCAGTATACCTATACCTGTGCTAATGTATTAACCCCTCTGCACCTCTGCTAATATACCTGGCTACTGTATTACCTTGCACCTTTATACCATTCTGATTTAAATGTTCAGATAATACACCATGCATTTAAAATACAAGTAACAAACATAAACTTCGAAATAATCTGCTACAACTTCATCATACTGCATTTCAGTGCAGGGAACAGAATGGAAGTGTGTGTGTGAGAGCGTAAGAGTGTGTGTTAGAGTGTGTGTGTGAGAGAGAGAGAGAGAGAGAGCACGCATGTGTATGTGTGAGGTGTACATGCACGCATGTGTGTGCGCATTTGTCTGTGTGTGTGTGTGTGTGAGAGTGTGTGCATGCGCGCGTGTGAGTGTGTGTATGTGTGTGTAGTGGGAGGGGCACAGAGTGACCTCATCTCCCCCCCCCCCGTCCCAGGACGAGCAGCAGCAGGGCCCGTCGGACGAGGCGATCCGTGCCGAGGTGGACACCTTCATGTTCGAGGGGCACGACACGACGGCCAGCGGGATCTCCTGGATCCTCTACAGCCTGGCCTGCAACCCGGAGCACCAGCAGAGGGCGCGAGAGGAGGTGCTGCAGGTCCTGGAGGGAAAGGACACCATGGACTGGTACCGGAACACAAACCCAAGCTGGTTCACTCCTCCTTCCCCTTCCATCGTTTCCTTTTAGTGGAACAGACGTTCTTATTCACACAATCCATTCATATAGCTGGATATTTGCCTGTATTTATTTAGAGCCCCATCTGGGAATCAGACACAAGTTTGCCTTCTCCCCAGGGACTTCCTGCAGATCGAGGACATCTCCAGTTATCCAGACTCCAGTTAGCTGATTGGCTAAAGAGCTGCTTGACAGGAAATGATGAAAACCTGCAGACTCTGCTTTACAGCCTAATTATCTTTCAAGGGGTTGGGGATTGGTTTCCTGTTTTTTACAGAATTTGCCCTGTTTTGGGTGGGGGTGGGTTCTGATTTCTATTTCCCCTCTGGAAAATGTTGACTGGACAGAACTGTGTGACAGTCCATTAGTGAATGACACTATTCATAAACAAAGACTGGTCGTTTGCTCTGTGGTAGTTTCATAGTCATAACCTGCATGGAATGTATTTTCCCATTAAATGGAAAAATATGAGAACAGAGAGACTTCGCTTACAGTCTTTCAGTCGCATGTCCATGTGAAATGAACGGTGCGCAGAACTAACTGTCCGCATGGTTTCAGGGAGGATCTGAGTAAAATCCCGTACACAACCATGTGCATAAAGGAGTGCCTTCGGCTCTACCCCCCTGTCCCGTGGGTATCCCGGAAGCTGACCAAGCCCATGACCTTCTTTGACGGAAGAAGCATTCCGGAAGGTACGGAACGAAACCGGATTTTATCAATCGCTCATTTTCTGTGGTAGCCAAATGGACAAACATCCCCCACTTTCCGTTTACCCGGACTATGTACTGACACCAGGCTATACCCCTCTATAGCTGGGATCCACTGACATTTCCCCCCCTCAAAAAAATTTAAAAATCAGTGGGAAGAATCCTCAGAAGTCTGCCGACTACAGAGGAGCCCATCCCAGTGTCAACAGTCGCCCATTTTCCTGTGTTCCTGTGTCGGGTGACAGTGTCTCTAAAAAGAGCACTATATATAGACACAATTTAACGGAATTTAATCAACAGGACAATTTAACTAATAATGTGTGAATGCTACTGTGTTAATGTGAGGATAAATCAGTCACATGGGACAGGTGCTGTCGTTTGATTGGACCCGTTCTCACACCTTGCAGGTTCTCTGGTCGGGGCGAGCGTTTACGGCATTCACAGGAATTCCACAGTGTGGGAGAACCCGGAAGTACGTCTGCAGCCGCACCAGCTACCGACTCACTGCACACCCACAGGCAGCTACATCAGCATGACTGAAAGCCCAAACCCATGTTAAACAGTTCTGCATTACTGGATAAGGGCCACCAGGAGCTGGTCGCCCACATCCACAGCTTTTACCGCTTAATATAACCTGCATTTATTTACCGATCTGTCTCTGTCCCTCAAGGTGTTTGATCCTTTGCGATTTCTGCCGGAAAACTGCGCAAAGAGGTCGCCCCACGCCTTCGTGCCCTTCTCTGCAGGACCCAGGTTTGTTCCGGATAAAGTTCTCCAGCTCCGTAACGGGTTTGGTGTCAGAGTACAGCTCTCGAGTTTAAGATCACACGGGAGTTTGGGAGGCCTTTGCCACTGGCCCGACTGTCTCCTGCCAAACTGCCACCCGACTGTTTACTCTGGAGGATTTGCATCAGGGTTTCACTTCCTCACCACGCAACAATCCTCTTAAAAATTCCCAAAATTCTTCAGCTGTGTCCTTACCTTGAACAAGTCCCCATGGTTAAAGAGGGTTTGTCCAGCCAGGGAATCTGGATCTGGAGATTGGGGTTCTGAACTAAACCAGGTCAAAGACCTGAATGGAAATCTGTTGCCATTCTGGAACTCCTAGGGTCATGGGTGTAATTAAAAAGTCGCCAATAATTTGGGACAAGATTAAATTAACTTTGATAGCTCATTCTGGGGCAACCAAAGGGCCATCACCTATCACTGTAAAACCAATCTGGGAAAATGCGATTTCTAAAATATGGTTCCATGCATTTGTTCTTTTCTCCCTCTGCAAAACAGGAACTGTATCGGCCAAAAGTTCGCCATGAATGAGATGAAAGTGGCAACAGCGCTAATACTCCGACGGTTCCAGCTGGCGAAAGATCCCGAAAGAACCCCAAAATTAATCCAACGCCTGGTCCTTCGCTCTCTCAACGGAATCCATCTGAAAATCAAACGCGTGGAACTCGAACCTTGACTTCAGTAGCCTGCAGGGGGCTGGGGTGGGCATTGCCCACCCAGAGATAAGCCTTGCCCACCCAGAGGAATCATCTGCCCATCCAATGAAAACTCACCGTTATAGCTTTTTTTAGCGTCCATAGTTTTCTGTAATTTTGTCATTGGTCATCAAAAAATAATTAAATTATCGCGAAACCACGCCATTTCTTCACACATGCGGTACAGATGGTTAAGTGAACTGCGAAACCTGTTTGTAGCTAGCTGCTATCAGCAATCCAATTAAAACTGTTAAAACCTTTTTTCTTTCTTGTTTATTCTTTTCTCTGATTCTTCTAAGTTATATTAGTAGTCTTGTATAGTTTCACAGTTGAGTTTGCACGTTTTGCAAGCTTGGTTTAGTGATTAGCCAGCTAGCTAGCCAGCATTTTTGTATAGCCGTTTCCGTGGATAAAATCGCATTTATAATTACTTTCTGTTAAAAACATTTAATTCATATTCAGGGAGATAGCCAACTACTCGCAAGTTAGATGACACGTGTAGCCGTTTACTAATACCATCGCACCGTTTCAGGCTGGATAATAACTCGTTAAACCAGAGAAATTGCCGAGTTGTCTTAGAATCTTCATCGCCGCAGAATGCAGCAGGGCTGGGAGCGTTGGCATAGGAACGGACTCCGCAATGAAACTTCCAGCACGTCACAACGGGTACAACACTCAACAGCTGTTTAGAATGTCATTCCATCGTTTTTGCAGCCCGGATCTAAATCGGAGTGACAGTACCAAATGAGACATTTGCCTTGTCGTAGGAACCGGGTGGGACGTGTCAATGTTTGTAAAGAATCTAATTGCCCCCCCCCCCCCTTTTTTAAATTATGCGGAAAGGTCTGTAACGCCTGTAAACATAACGTGAGTTAATGACTCCCCTTTTCACACCGTAGCAATGATTTACTCCCATGGCCACGAAAAGTTTCAACTTACGAAAGCACAATTGGGACATGTAGTCAACAATTAGAGGTGATTGCTCAAGCCGATAATACTATGGACTTCACTTCCCATAACCCTTATAGAAATAAAAATGGTACGAAGACATTTCCCTATGCCTGTATTGAAAGTTTTGCGACGGAAACAGCGATAGATTTACCCAGTACCACCTGTCCAAAATGTAAACAAGCCAAGCAGTTTTCATGGTAGGGAAAACTTTTATGACAACGGCACCTAAAGTAAGTGACTCGCAGCGGTTGAAAAGAACGGTAACGGTAATCTTATATTTGTAACGTTACCTATCAATATGCCAGCTAACGCCAATGTTAGCTAGCTAGTTGTCAATGAATTAACTATGATATCTGATAGTATGATAAGTAGCTTGCTAGTTAATAGCTGTCGGTACACTGTCTGAATGTGATGTTCACTTAACTTAGAAAACTACCTGACGTTAGCGGCACTCGGTTGCTAAGCAGGGAATTAACATGACTCCCCATGCTGCAGTGTTAGTATTTTAGCCAAAGTTTTGTGTAACGTTATGGACACGTTTTGTAAAATTACAAGTTTGTTTTAGCTATCGATATCCCTTTTCAACGTTAGCTCCCCCTCAATATTTAGAACATGTGCATGTGTCCCCCTGAATTTTGTGTTTTCCTTTACATTTCCACCATAAATTGATGTAGAAAAGGCACAAATTGGTGCATAAAGATTCATCAGAATGCAGGAAATTAAATGTTTGACAAAATTTCCTGGGGGAGGACCCTCAGACTACCGCTTAATGTGTCCACCCCCCCAATGTTCAAACGAAACCTACGCCACTGGACATTTGTTTAGTGTTACAGAGGTTTAATTTTTTTTTTTTTTTCACGGGGATAATGGCTCCCGCACCCCCCTGTAAAAAGTGGATACTGTAATTGTAACCCCCCCCCCCCCCCTTCTCAAAATTAAACTACATACCCTATAGGAAAAGCAACATTTTTTGTTGTTCTGCCCCATCACCAACAAATACTACACCAGAGAATGCCAACCCAAAGATGGCATTACCAGTATAACATCCTTGGTTAGCCTTGACTGAAACTGCAGCCGTTTCCATCCCTAAACAAGAAAATAATAATCCAAACTGTTCAAATTCAAGTCAGATTCAGTCATTTACCGGCTGCTGTACACATGGCCTATTACTCAAAGAGACATCTCTGCTAAATCCACTCCCTTTTATTCAACATTACAATAATATACCATTTAAATAATTTAGATGTTGAGATGCTAGGTCATACAATAAGAGCTAGATTTTGCTTGATGCAGCAGGCATAATAAATCGCAGCTATCTTGCTATCACTCTCCTTTTAAATTTAGCTTGTGAGGCCATTTTTTAAATGATTCTAGAGTGTCATATTAAATAAAGAGGGCCTAATTTTGTTGTCAAAATAACAGTTGACAAAAAAAGGAGCCTACTTTTGAAATTAAGGGCTGTTCATTTTAAATATGTTGTCCTGTGAGACCGTTTATATTAATATTGCATTTAAAACACTGTCATATTTAAAGAAGTTTAATTTAAACTAAACCATATTTTATAATGACATATAATTTTATGATGACAAATCATCAGCCACAATTCTGACTGACAGCAGTGAAAGTAACCTTGAGAAAGTTAAGCAACAGTGATTTGATGTGATGTTCCTACTGTTCATAATAAACATGTTTTGTCCTACATGGTATTTTAGGCCTACTGTTTTCTTTGAGGGGATGACTACTGATTAAAAACAGCATAGATCTGTGACAATTGTTTTGCTGGTGACCGGCATGGTGGTCTTGCATGACCAAGTTTATATGGACCTGTGGACGGTCGATCACATGCTTAACTAAGCTAGTCTTGCAGCAGAGCTATTTTATCTTTTACATTACAGGCATTTAGCAGACGCTCGTATCCAGAGCGATGTACAACAAGTGCATCAGTTGAAGGTGCAGAGGTGCAGAAAAACACACTAGAGTGAAGTAAAGATCGTAGTGCCAGAAGTGACCACATAGATCAGGACTCCAACCCTGTAGGGTAACCTGTTCAGCAAATAAACAAAACAATCCTGCCAAATACAAAACTAACAAGATCGCATTAGCCTAACTAGGTACATTGAGCTAAACTAGAGGCTAGGGAGGGGTGGGGAGAGGTGCAGCCTGAAGAGATGAGTCTTTAGTCTGCGCTTGAAGGTAGTCAGATTCTCTGCTGTTCTGACCGCCACGGGGAGGTCATTCCACCAGCGAGGGGGGGCCAGGACAGACAGCAGACGCTAACAGGAAGTACAGACACGAAGAGGGGGAGGTGCCAAGCATCCAGAGGTGGCAGAACGGAGAGGTCTGGCTGGTGTGTAGGGTCTGATGATCCTATCTTCAACTTGACCAGCATTAACCAGCTTGGACTAGCATTAAGAAGCTTGGAACTTAATGATGGTCAATGCTGTTTTTTTTAGAAGGCACATATACCTACAAGGAAAGAGTTTGGTATTTAAAAGTGGGCTTCAGTTCACCTGGCTAAAGTATATAAATGTCTGTATTTTTTTAAATCTTATGAGTGCTGCTAATTATTTTTCAGATAAATAAAACGGCTTAAGTCGCAGCTACCCTGCGTTGAAATGCGAAACTGTTCGGCGTTGCCTCGCGCCGTAACCTAGCAACAGCTGAAGCACTGCGCGGTGGCCGAGGACGACGTACCCCTGCTGACTGCAAACCGAAACACAAATGAACAGAATGTCGGGAGAGAGGGGGAAATAAGCGCCTGGTCTTTCCCTTCCCTGGGTGCTAGTAGAGGTCATTTGCCCTCGTTTATGCTTTGAGAACTCAAGTAATCGTTTTTTATTTACGACAACACTGAAGAAGACGGCATGGAAGAATTAGGCTACACACACACACACACAGAGCACACACACACAGCTCACCTCATATACTGCACCTCTCTCTCACACAGCTATAAGTGCAGAGAGTTTCCACACAAGTACTAAAAACCAGTCACTGCAGAGCAAGGCAACAGGTTTTTTTATTTGTAATTAAGCAGATTGTTTGTCAGCAAACCTCAGCTTTTGCTGTAGTTTCTCTAACAGAGAATTCAGTAACAAGTGAATTGGGTGCCCTGTGCTAACCTGCTGGGGCACATTTGATGTGGATGTGAATTTTATGGCACAAATGTAATACCAGAGTTGGCCAATGGGTGGGACCAAAGATCAGGTCAATTATGTTTGATCAATTCAGTGTAAGTGCTAATTCAATGTTGCTGCGTTTTATCAGACCACTGTCAGGAGGCAGGCCTGCTGTGCATGGCTGCCTGGGCTGTGTGTTGTACATGGAGTGTGTTCTGTATAAACGCTACCTTGGTGGGATCAGCAGCTGTCTGTATCATGTTTCTGACCCGCCCACTCAGACGTGCGCCACCTTTCCTGTGTTCTCACCGAAGGGGACATTTAAGTTCACTGACAGTTTTACTGTGGTGAATAATGGGATGTGCACACAGTCGTGTTAAAATGACCCTTAACTGTCCTTCCCCGGGGGTCAGGCACAACTTTTAATTTGTAAACCGCACCTTTCGGAAAAATAAAAGCCCAAACATCAACTGATTTTTTTCCACATTAAAAAAAAAAAAAAAAAACTTGGTCATGCTTCTTCTCCTGAGCGGTAACGATGCACTCCGACGCCGGCTGTATGCCTGAGTTTGTCTTCAGGGGTTTTTCTGGTGTGTTATGAACACTCGAATCTGTGGTTCATGTTAGCAGCAGTGGTTTTGTTCGAGCCGTTTTGAACATTACGCTCTCCGAGTCGCAGTCGCCGTTGAACTTGGACCTGAACCAGCGGCTGCCTCCGCTTGTCCTCGGTAGACCGCAGTAGTATAAATGCTCTCTTCATAGCTCACATTGTTTCCGTGACGCTCTCCGGAGCACGAGGAGCTGACAGACAGCAGAATGACGTTAGCAGGTATTAGAGGCATTCAAGGACTCTCCGTGTCCGCCACACCGTCGCTAATGTGGTGGATGGTGAACAATTTATTATTTTTGCCTGGTTTTGTCTTCTCATTACATTACATTACAGGCATTTAGCAGACGCTCTTATCCAGAGCGACTTACACAACTTTTTTTTTTTTTTTTACATAGCATTTTACATTGTATCCATTTATACAGCTGGATATATATACTGAAGCAGTGCAGGTTAAGTACCTTGCTCAAGGGTACAACGGCAGTGTCCTACCCGGGAATCGAACCTGCGACCTTTCGGTTACAAGTCCAGTTCCTTAACCACTGTGCTACACTCCGTCCGTCCTCCGTCCGTTCTCATCTGAAATATACTGAAGTTAACAGACCCAGTTGGCAGTTTGCAGTCCCGTGAATACCTCTGAGAATATTTAGGCCTGCAACGCGTGACAAATGCACAAGCTCTGTGTGCAATCCTGCGGCCAACTCGTCATGCTCAACCCGTCCACAAGGGGTCACCTGTGCTGCATACAGTGCTCTAAGTCTGCACTCACACCAGATCAGGCAATGCGGCACCTTCCCGCAGGGTTGTGTGGAGGTGTGGGCGTGTCACTACATGGCCCATTTGTGTGATGTCATGTTGTGAACTTTAACCCCCACCCCTGCCCCCTCCATTTTCCTGTTCGCTAACTCAAACAAATGGACACAAACCGAAGGAAGCTTCTTGCTATCGTTATTTTGCAGCGTAGACTCCAAGCCAGACGCAGATGTCGAAGCCGGGTACACAAAATAAACCAAGCTATATTTCAGTCTCTCCTCCATATCTTCACAGTCGCTCAGTAAACAGCGGAATGCTACATGGTAATTTACACAAGGCTCTTCTTCCCGTGGGCGTCTTCCGCTCCGATCGTCGGCTTACGTGATTGGCCACCGCAGCGTGACGTCGGGTTGCATTACGGCAAAAGCTGATTCTGGTTCTGCTTCTTCCCGCACGGCCGCCGCCGTTTTTTTTCTGCACCCCATGCGGTCCCCACTCCCGCAGCCTAAACGCACCGCCCCCATTCAAATGAACGGGAGGACCGCCGTTTTTGCCGCATTGCCTGATCTGGTGTGAAGGCAGCCTTCCCCCCCAGCAGCGCTGGCTGTTTGCGATCTCTGTTTCAGCTCACAGTCAGTCACGGCTAAAGCAGCGCTGCACCACTTAGGCCACTCGTTTTTTCAACCATAAAAAAATGGAATCTGCGGTTTCGCATTGCAAGACCAAGACGGCAATACAAGAGGTTCTCACATCAGTTCATGCGATCGACATCAACAAGTGTGGGTTAAAGCTGTTGTGAGGCTAGACCACAGGTGTCAAACTGTAGTCCCGGGGGGCTGCAGTGTCTGCTGGTTTTTAGGGTGTTTTTTTTTGGCACAAGTGGTTCATTTAAGTCATTATTTGGTTAAGGAATCCACGCACCATGTTCTCAAGGCCTGCAGACAATGTAGCCCCCTTGGGATTCAGTTTGGCACCCCTGGGCTAGACTAGGGGTGGGTGGTTCCAGTCCTGGGGGGGCTGGTGTGTGCAGGTTTTTGTTTCCACCCTGGCTAAATGAGCTAACTGGCTCTGCACACCAACACTGGTTCACTCATAGATTAGATCACAGTAAAAAAATTAAAAAAAATAAAAAAAGTTTCTTATTGGTGGGCCAACACCCACTTATTAAGGAATGTAGCCAAAATGTCAAGTGGTGCAAAGGTTGGGGATAATTAAGTGATTGAGGCCAGAAGGCAGCACGAAAACCAGAAACAGAAACAGCCATCATCGCTCTCCTCTGGGCTGGGCGAGAGATACTTAGACCTGGACTTTGAGGCCACTGTAGCTGTTCAATCGCCCTGCTGATCAGGGCTGATTTAAAACCTCGGACTCCGGTGAGTTTCTCTGGACTAAACTAATGAACAAACTTTGGGCTTCAATCAAGAGCTTAATTACTTGAATAAGGGGGTTCAGCAATGGGCAACGGACAAGCACCTGTATCCATACTGGCCTGTCTCACATGAGATTCACTTCTTGCAATTTAGGGTATTGGAATAATCCAATCACAGTGACCTTCCTCAACACCGAGTAATGGATTTAAATAACTTTTTAAAAAGCACTTTTAACCAGAAAGTATTCACTCCGTAGAGTACAGATCGTCCACCAAGGCACGACAATCTCCCATTGCATGAATGTGCACAGCCAAGGTATTGGCAATCCAGTCATTACTTTTTGAGATATGTTTGGCCTGTTAGTGGCGCTAGACCAAAGGTCATGGCGTCAGCATGATCTTCTTCTTGGGAACATGAACGTGCGCAGTAAATTTCATGGCAACCCGGCCATTAATTTTACAGATTTGTTTGCCACGGACGGATGTCATCGCATCTCTTTGGTGGAGGTAATTATACACCCCTGTAGCCTACTTAAGAAACACAACACCAGTGTTTGGTGAAAATAGGGAAACAACATGTTTTGAGCTGATGTGAAAGTCGCAGAAGACGCAGTATGAACGTTATGAACTAACCGACTGTTGCAGCAGCGTCCAACCGTTGGGAGTTGAAGGTGTGGAGACACAGTCACAAGTGTGACAGTTATCAGATGTGAGACTGGCACGTGGCTGATGAAATATTCTCAGCTTTCTGGTACAACCGGTGCTGCAGTCGCTGAGTTCTTAACAGGGGTGCAAAGAAATGGTTTAACAGGTGCAGTTTTTCGACTCCCCTGCAGATTTCGACTCCTCTTCACGTGAACACACTCCAAGCTGCGCGTTATATTCCGAACGATATCCGCGTTTCTTTTGCTTAATTTCCCTCATTAAATTATAATGATAATATGACTGTGGATTTGTGGTACGGGCATAGCTGTAAACCAAGAACTGTAGATTGTTCTCTTGATTGTGGCGGACCGTCAAATAACGGCAAAAAGTCACACACGATGATGAACACTCTTCTTCGTTGTAGAGATATGCATATGCATGCAGAGAAGTTTTCTTTTGGGACAGTAAAGTTTAACGAGGCGAAGTGCACACTGGCCAACTCTGCAGCGTCAAAACACGTCGAGCAAGTCGTAATTCTTCACAAATATTCGTCATGAACGTACTATAATGCTATACTATAATACTATAATGGCAATGCCGATTAGAATCATTCAGAGAAATTTTTAAATTGCGGAAGTCGAATTCGGGTAGGTGTGATTTTCTGCGATTCATCTCTTAATATATTACCAGCATTTACATTTTTAAGATTACAATTTAAATATTGACAGGGGAGGTTATGAGGGGGGAGGTCAAATTTTTCTAGGTGCAATTTTGAAGCCGCCAAAATCTCCCCTCCGAATCTCCGATAATAAAAATACCAAGTCTGACAATCACTCATTTTCACCAAGCCTCTTTTCGTATGCTGCTCGTAACCTCAACGATTTGTGATCAGTAATGACATGGGGACGGTAAGGGAGAGGTGACAAATTCTAATAGGTGCAATTTGGAAGCTGCCAAAATCTGACTCCCCTCCTATATAAATAAATCAAAGTTTACCAAACTTACCATGTCAAATCATCTATATATATATGTTGTATAATTTCATATAAATTTCATATCTCATAACCAAAATCAGGAGTTTATTTCCTTCTCTCTCCCGACATTCTGTTCATTTGTGTTTCGGTTTGCAGTCAGCAGGGGTACGTCGTCCTCGGCCACCGCGCAGTGCTTCAGCTGTTGCTAGGTTACGGCGCGAGGAAACGCCGAACCGTTTCGCATTTCAACGCAGGGTAGCTGCGACTTAAGTCGTTTTATTTATCTGAAAAATAATTAGCGGCACTCATAAGATTAACTCACAAAGATCCCCGGCCAAGCCTAAAGCTGAGTGGAAAAATACATTAAAGTTTTTAACGGGGTGAATTGAAGCCAAGTTGGTGTATGCCTGCTGGAAAAAAATAAACCCATCCAAGCTGGTTAATGCTGGTTTTGTGCTGGTCAAGTTGATGATAAAATAGCTCTGCTGCAAGACTAGCTTAGTTAAGCATGCGATGGGCATGTCCACAGGTCCGTATAAACTTGGTCATGCTAGAGGACCATCCCAGTCACCAGCAAAACAATCTTCACAGATCTATGCTGTTTTTATTGGTCTCCTCAAAAAAAAAAAAAAAACAATAACTGTAGGCCTAAAACACTGTCGGATAACACAAGTTTATTTGGAACAGTAGGAGCATCACATCAAATCACTGTTGCTTAATTTTCTCAAGGCTATTTTACTAATGCAAACTGGTTCAAATTTTTTTTACAGCAGATACTGAAGTTAGTCAGGGTTCGAGTTCCACGCGTTTGATTTTCAGATGGATTCCGTTGAGAGAGTGAAGGACCACGTGTGGGATTAATTTTGGGGTTCTTTCAGGATCTTTCGCCAGCTGGAACCGTCGGAGTATTAACGCTGTTGCTACTTTCATCTCATTCATGGCGAACTTTTGGCCGATACAGTTCCTGTTTTGCAGAGGGAGAAAAGAACAAATGCATGGAACCATATTTTAGAAATCGCATTTTCCGAAGAAACCAAATATTTCCCAGATTGGTTTTACAGTGATAGGTGATGGCCCTTTGGTTGCCCCAGAATGAGCTATCAAAGTTAATTTAATCTTGTCCCAAATTATTGGCGACTTTTTAATTACACCCATGACCCTAGGAGTTCCAGAATGGCGACAGATTTCCATTCAGGTCTTTGACCTGGTTTAGTTCAGAACCCCGATCTCCAGATCCAGATCCAAACCCTGATGCAAATCCTCCAGAGTAAACAGTCGGGTGGCAGTTTGACAGGAGACAGTCGGGCCAGTGGCAAAGGCCTCCCAAACTCCCGTGTGATCTTAAACTCGAGAGCTGTACTCTGACACCAAACCCGTTACGGAGCTGGAGAACTTTATCCGGAACAAACCTGGGTCCTGCAGAGAAGGGCACAAAGGCGTGGGGCGACCTCCTTGCGCAGTTTTCCGGCAGAAACCGCAAAGGATCAAACACCTTGAGGGACAGAGACAGATCGGTAAATAAATGCAGGTTTTATTAAGCGGTAAAAGCTGTGGATGTGGGTGACCAGCTCCTGGTGGCCCTTATCCAGTAATGCAGAACTGTTTAACATGGGTTTGGGCTTTCAGTCATGCTGATGTAGCTGCCTGTGGGTGTGCAGTGAGTCGGTAGCTGGTGCGGCTGCAGACGTACTTCCGGGTTCTCCCACACTGTGGAATTCCTGTGAATGCCGTAAACGCTCGCCCCGACCAGAGAACCTGCAAGGTGTGAGAACGGGTCCAATCAAACGACAGCACCTGTCCCATGTGACTGATTTATCCTCACATTAACACAGTAGCATTCACACATTATTAGTTAAATTGTCCTGTTGATTAAATTCCGTTAAATTGTGTCTATATATAGTGCTCTTTTCAGAGACGCTGTCACCCGACACAGGAACACAGGAAAATGGGCGACTGTTGACACTGGGATGGGCTCCTCTGTAGCCAGCAGACTTCTGAGGATTCTTCCCACTGATTTTTACATTTTTTTGAGGGGGGAAAATGTCAGTGGATCCCAGCTATAGAGGGGTATAGCCTGGTGTCAGTACATAGTCCGGGTAAATGGAAAGTGGGGGATGTTTGTCCATTTGGCGACCACAGAAAATGAGCGAATGATAAAATCCGGTTTCGTTCCGTACCTTCCGGAATGCTTCTTCCGTCAAAGAAGGTCATGGGCTTGGTCAGCTTTCGGGATAACCACGGGACAGGGGGGTAGAGCCGAAGGCACTCCTTTATGCACATGGTTGTGTACGGGATTTTACTCAGATCCTCCCTGAAACCATGCGGACAGTTAGTTCTGCGCACCGTTCATTTCACATGGACATGCGACTGAAAGACTGTAAGCGAAGTCTCTCTGTTCTCATATTTTTCCATTTAATGGGAAAATACATTCCATGCAGGTTATGACTATGAAACTACCACAGAGCAAACGACCAGTCTTTGTTTATGAATAGTGTCATTCACTAATGGACTGTCACGCAGTTCTGTCCAGTCAACATTTTCCAGAGGGGAAATAGAAATCAGAACCCACCCCCACCCAAAACTGGGCAAATTCTGGAAAAACCAGGAAACCATTCCCCAACCCCAAGATAATTAGGCTGTAAAGCAGAGTCTGCAGGTTTTCATCATTTCCTGTCAAGCAGCTCTTTAGCCAATCGGCTAACTGGAGTCTGGATAACTGGAGATGTTCTCGATCTGCAGGAAGTCCCTGGGGAGAAGGCAAACTTGTGTCTGATTCCCAGATGGGGCTCTAAATAAATACAGGCAAATATCCAGCTATATGAATGGATTGTGTGAATAAGAACGTCTGCTCCACTAAAAGGAAACGATGGAAGGGGAAGGAGGAGTGAACCAGCTTGGGTTTGTGTTCCGGTACCAGTCCATGGTGTCCTTTCCCTCCAGGACCTGCAGCACCTCCTCTCGCGCCCTCTGCTGGTGCTCCGGGTTACAGGCCAGGCAGTAGAGGATCCAGGAGATCCCGCTGGCCGTCGTGTCATGCCCTGCGAACATGAAGGTCTGCACCTCGTCACGGATCTCCTCGTCCGACAGGCCCTGCTGCTGCTCGTCCTGGGACGGGGGGGAAAGATGAGGTCATTCTGTGCCCCTCCCACTACACACATACAAACATATACACACACTCACACGCGCGCATGCACACACACTCACACGCACACAGACAAACGCGCACACACATGCGTGCATGTACACCTCACACATACACGAGTGCTCTCACACACTCACACACACACTTCCATTCTGTTCCCTGCACTGAAATGACTGAAATGCAGTATGATGAAGTTGTAGCAGATTATTTCAGTGTTGTTAACATTGTGAAGTTTTAATGCACTTTTGTATTATCTTATATTTCTCTAAATAGAATGGTGATAACAGGATGGAACAGGTGAATCAGGGACAGGTATATTAGCAGAGGTGCAGAAGGGTTAACATTTTGGCACAGGTACATTAGCACAGGTAGCATACTCTTGCACACAGCAAAATATCGAGAAAGTCCAGGTTTCTCTTCTTTTGTATTCTCCCCAGTTCCTTCTCATTCTTCAAAGCTTCTTTCCTTTTTCGCACAACCTCCTCTGCAAGGAGACACATCAGAGAGAAGAGCTCAGTATACACCCCCCCCATTTGAGAGGTTCATATTGGAGTCCAGCTCTGATACAGGACTGGGTCATTTGCTTTGATACAGGACTGGGTCATTTGCTCTGATACAGGACTGGGTCATT
Organism: Anguilla rostrata; assembly: GCF_018555375.3. NCBI lineage: Eukaryota > Metazoa > Chordata > Actinopteri > Anguilliformes > Anguillidae > Anguilla > Anguilla rostrata. The sequence goes on along the minus strand of NC_057933.1, from coordinate 1,944,214 downwards.
TGCTCTGATACAGGACTGGGTCATTTGCTCTGATACAAGACTGGGTCATTTGCTCTGATACAGGACTGGGTTATTTGCTCTGATACAGGACTGGGTCATTTGCTCTGATACAGGACTGGGTCATTTGCTCTGATACAGGACTGGGTCATTTGCTCTGATACAAGACTGGGTCATTTCCTCTAATACAGGACTGGGTTATTTGCTCTGATACAGGACTGGGTTATTTGCTCTGATACAGGACTGGGTCATTTGCTCTGATACAGGACTGGGTCATTTGCTCTGATACAGGACTGGGTCATTTGCTCCGATACAGGACTGGGTCATTTGCTCTGATACAGGACTGGGTTATTCCTGGTATGAATGGGCCTTTGAAGGCAGAGATCATGGCTCCTGGTATGAGAGGTGCAGTGTTCCAGACAGGTGTGCTCTGCGGAAGCTGGTTCAGCTCACCTGTGTGCTGATGAGCGATCCTGGAGGCTTTCCGAAACCTGTATCCATGAGGGCTGAGGTTGAAAATGGTCTCGCTGTGGTAGGGATACGTGCGGAACCTGAGGTTTATCAGGTCGTTCAGCTCATAGACTGCCTGGATGTACGAGTTGGTCCCACTGAGAATATGGGGGGGGGGGGGGGGGTGATGAGGAGATTTTCAGTAACCATGCCAACAACTACATTACCCATGATTATTTTATTTACGCATGTGCCACCGTCTCTGATGATACAGAAAAATATGCAGATGAGGATAAAAAATTCGAACAACTTGAATATTATTTCTAATGCTGCTACTGATATTATCTCTCTGGCAGGTGTGTGTCACAGGAAGAACCCTACAGTGAATGAGGGATATTTATATTCCCGTTTAAGGTGTGTTTTTAAGCTCGGAGATGCTGAGAGAAGGTGAATGGAAAGGGGATGTGCGGTGTGACTGGTGGGATTATGATGAACACACCGGCATCACACTCCCACTCACCTCTCTATCTGGCAGTTGGTCTCGCAGCTGAATGCACACTTCATAATGCTGTCCAGCGTCATCAGGCTCACGTGCTCAAAAAGCTCAAACGACTCGTCTTTGTTGGCGTAGGCTTCCCATTTGTCCTGAGCAAGAGGAAGGAGAGACGTTAGCTTCACAGAGAAAGTCCCCATCTCTCAAAGCACCTTATTATCAGTTTGTTATTTGTCAATCTCAGCCAACAACAAAATGGCCACCATTTTTTTAAAAGGGTTTGGCAAGAAAATTATCAGGGATGTTTGCTGCTTGTGTGAATGACTGATTTCTGAAATTGAACTGAGTCAAAGTTTAGTTCGGCTCGTGTGTTCACCAGCATGATTTTAGTACTGTCAGCCATTATTTTCACGTAGGGCTTGAGGACATCATAGTGGAACCCTGGTGTCAGGAGTCTTCTGTGTCTGAACCATTTCTTCCCCTGAGACACGAGCAGGCCATCTCCTGTAGAAAAAGGAAAATACGAGAAGAACGCAAGAATACATAATGAGGAGAACAAGCCATTCAGCCCATTTAGAGCATAAGAACACAAGAATACATAAGGAGGAGAACAGGCCATTCAGCCCATTTAAAGCATAAGAATACATAATGAGTAGAACAAGCCATTCAGCCCATTTAGAGCATAAGAACACAAGAATACATAATGAGGAGAACAGGCCATTCAGCCCATTTAGTGCATAAGAACACAAGAATACATACTGAGGAGAACAGGCCATTCAGCCTATCTAGAGCATAAGATATTCCAAAGATTTAAACTGCAATATTATATAGGGGCCCTAAAGGTAATAGACCATGTTGTATTTTTTTAATACAAATTTATTGATTGGACTGTTGCATACATTTTCTGAATTCCTTTTCACCAGTCAATCAGCCTAGACTCTCAAATAAGATTTGTTCCTTCACAAGACAGGCCTACATAGACACTTTTAAGGTTTGATTTTACTTCCCACAGTATTACCCATGATATATATGCATGATATGTTCTTATGCAATTATTGTATCACATGCACTGCAGATGCAAATTAGCGTGATGCTAACTGGTGCAATTTTAACTGTGCATGGTCCCTGCTAAATTAACAACAATATAAAGTAAACTAACTAATGAACATAAGAATACTTAATGGGGAGAACAGGGCAGTACCGCATCAAGCCTTTTCAGCTGTCATACTAATAATGTGGAATCAGCTTCATATTTTGGTGCTTATGCAAAAACATAATAAAGTACAATCAATAAATTTATATATTTTTAAATATACACCATTGTCCTTTACCTTGGTCCTTTAGGGTCCCTGAATGATATTGTAGTTTTTATCTTTGTAATATCTTATTTCAAAATGTAATTAATTTTCTGGTGATAATGTGTTTTTCCATTTTAACAGTTTAAATCAGTCCAAATGAAGAATAAATATGAAGGTCATTTGTACACATAGCACACAATAAGAAGTAATAAGTGTTATAATGAACTTAGAGCTTGCTTCATTGTGTTACTATTCGTGTGTGTGGGAGAGAGACCGAGACAGTGTGTGTGCATGTGTTATATAAAACATTTTAGATAGAATAATCTTACCAAGCCATGGAATAAGGGATGTATATGCAATGACATCTTTGGACTCTGTTATGAGATAAAATATGAGAAAAATGAAAAAATTTCCCCCATGAAATCCAAGGCTGAAATAAGAGATATTTTTAAGAGCAATCACGCAGAAATGTCAGGGCACCCGACTCTTACCTTGCGAGGTCAGGAGTGTCTTCACATATTCCGGGTGATGGATAGTCAAGAAGGAAACAAACGGGCCAAACCATATCGGGAAAGCCAAAGGGTACGACTCTCCCCAACGCACTATTACATCCAAATCCGTCCCATCTTGACGAAGCTGAGAAGGACATTTGAACGAATGTGAGACGGGATTATATGTATTTGTGTATTTACGTAGGCCATTACGTAATTATTGTGTTTCCTAGCAAATCCTTCAGTCAACAAGAGACAAGTTAGTATCCACAACAACAGACTTTCTGATCTCAGGTAACATATATTAACTTGTTGACAGTCGCACCGATCTTGTTCATGTGGTATGCTTGTATTTAAACGAGTTTTAAAAAAACAAAATACAACTGTGACCTGTCTTGTATCAATTTGCAACACAGATTGGAAAGTTCTGTCGTCGAGGTGGTCCAAAAAGTTGTGACCGCAACATAACAGTAAAGTTATAAAAAGCTTTATTAGCGGTTTGTGATTGCTAGAATTTCTATTTTCTCTCTGTAAGATAGTGTCACAAATCACAATATGAATGACGTATTACCGCTAGACTTAACAGAGTCTGACAAGTCTAACGATAGTAGGCTATATACCAAGCGGCAAAAACCAGACTTCGTTTTTGAAGCTCATTTCCTGGTGTTGTAATTCCTGGTTGCTCACTAGCGCCACTACGGATGGCTCCAGTATAGGTGTTTTCATATCCGGTTTCCATGTAAGTCTACGGTACAAATGCGATCAAAATACAAAGTCAATAATTTTTTCTCACAAGAAAAAATAGTCATAATATGTGTATTTTATTCGTCTTATGACTGTCCATGGGTCGATTTCATGAGTTATTGCGTCATTTGGGCACAGTGCCAATATTTGTTCAGGACCAATGAGGTACATCTTGCGTCACTTCCGGAATACTGCAGAGGACTGAGCTACAGTAGGGGCTACAGTCTATGGTCACTGGGGTGGGCGGTGGCGCCTCTTGGCCTTGACATTGCGGCTCCGGCCACGGTCAGCCTGTGCTAAGTCTGAAAATGCAGGCATCCCATTTCGTAGTGATTTCATTATGGCGTGTGCTATTTACAGCTGCACTAGACGACCATAAAATAATCCTCCTCTTAAGTTTTTCGGTAGCCGAGTCATTTTTACTATTTCCTTTAGCCTACTTAACCAAATAATTAGTTGGCAGAAAGCGTAACCAGCTTGCTATATTTGGTAGTCCAGTAGTAGCCTATGCTAAAACAGTTCGCAACTTCGACTACCAAGCCATTTGACTAGCTAGCTAACCTTAACCGGCAAACATTCAATCTGTCAGACGTGTTTGACGGCTTGTCAGTCGTGTACATGCCGTAAATGTCTAACTGGGCCATGCTTCACGCATGTGACGAAGCTACTATAATCCCGATTTTGGGATAAACACTTTTTCAATTTCACGAAGCGAATTAAGAGTCTCAAGGTTCACTTGCTGAATATACAACACACGATGAAATCACACATACAGAATTTAACGAAATTAACCATCTTGGCATTTAGAAAGGAACATGTTTTTAGCATTTAAGAGACCGACAAGCTAGGCATTTAAGACAGTGGTTCTTAGAATCGGTTCTGGGGGCTCCTTGCGTATATTGGCTTTTCTCCATTGGTTTCGATGATTTACAAGAAAAAAATAATAGCCTAATAATAATGAGAAATTCAATGTAGGCTACATTATTTTTTGTCTTCATGCACCAGGTGGAAAACTTGCTGTACAAAGTGCGTTGTCATATTTACACGCCTGCAGATCAGTTATTAAAATACTTGGTAGATTTGTTAATCACCGCTGCAGTGTTAATTTGTATTCGGTAGAAAGTGATTTGCGAACGATCGGTCAGCTAGCGTCACCCAGCAAGTGAACACCACAAACGGCGATGGAGTAGCTAGTAGCAGTTACTGGCTCATTAACTGACTGAGGCGAAAACCTACAAGGATAACTTGCTCAGTTAACAGCAGATCTACCAGACAGTTATACGAAAATTAGCCTAGTCAAATCACCAGTAGCCTACACATCTCTGATTGATTGACCATCAGTGCAGTTAATGTTCTTCCCCTGTGGTTCATATTGCTAATGCGTTCTTCCCCTGTGGTTCATATTGCTAATGCGTGAGCTAACCACGGATAGCCTACCTAGCTCACTGGCAAGCTGATATGCTAGCTAAGCATATTCGTTTCGCTGAGAAACATAAATTGAAGATAACTGAACATAGCCTAGTTGTATTTTTAATGTCATACATATAACGTGATTACACGACACAGTACAGTCACGGATGGAAATTAAACTCCGTAAACATCTGATAATATATTTTAAAACATAAAGGCAGACAGTCAGCTAGCCTCGTTCAGGTTGATGGGCTTTTCCGCACCGGACTGTCAATCAAATTTTAAAAATCACAAGACCGCTTAACTCTATGGTTTTGGCTCCAAATTGAGAAAATGGCCGCGCCCGCCATTGAGCTTCAAAACGTGTTTTACAGACCCACGGAGAGGCAATGGGTGACGTCACAGTAGCTTCGTCCATATTTTTTACAGTCTCTGGTGACGTCACAGTAGCTTTGTCCATATTTTTTTTACAGTCTCTGCTATGTACGTAACAGTCCTTGGGCATGGTGGCGAGAATTTTGCACAGTCACCTGTTCAAAGACTCCGCGAATCAACGAGTTGGTGGCCTACCTATGGCCAATCAAACAGCAGAATAAAATAGTTTACCTCGAGGACGTGTCCGTAGAACCAGTGCACAGGTGGTCCCGGAAAAGACCGGAGAACCTGCATCAATCTGTGTCTTTCGACAAATAGCTTTGTGATTTTCAGCACCACAAGGACTAAACAGAAAACGAACGTTAAATGGTAAACGCGTCCTAAATTCAAGGACAGCTGCCCATTCGTCAGCGATTCAACCAGCTCCATCGCGAAATGAAATTCTCTGATGCAAAACAAAAACTGGACCGTACGAGGTGACCTAGGCAACCAGGAATCGGCGATAATGTAGGCTAGTATTGCTGCGGGACAGTTGGACCAAGTGCATTTAACTGCAGGATGCGGGAGAGGCGGTCGGCCCGTTGGATGTCGACGGGTGGAGTTTGACTTGCAATCCCGCCCATCGACGCATACAATTGGTTAGAAACAATTCCGCCTCTCGAATCATCACGTTCGTAATTTTTCCAGGACTTGGACCCCACAGCTCCCAGGAAAGAGAAGGTTCACCTGGTAGTACTAGTGGAGGAAGGAGGTTTGGAAAAGCTGCAAAAACATTTATTACTGATTATATAAACATTTCCATTGTGAAACCCTCTTGCAAATGATATCTGCAGAAAACACGTTTTCAACTTGATTTTACAAGTTTAAATTAATGACTTAGCCTACAGGCAGTGCTTTGTATGTATGAGTAACCTGGTATTTTTGTACATTGAAAAGTTTTTTTTTTCAGATATAATTTATTTTTGTACTGTGAAAAAGATTTTCTTTTTGTAATGTTGGCTATAATAGGGACATGCATACACATAAACACATGCAAATGCACAGACATTCTGGCTGAAAAAAACACATAGGCATGGATTCAGTCATTTTTCCTTTACCGTGAATGACAAGTAAATGAAAGTGTTCGCCATATGTTAAAGTGTTTTTAATGGGGTATTGTGTACACGACATTGTACATTGTGTACACGACAGACCTAGTAATCAGAATCAGAATCAGAATCAGAATCAGAATCAGGTTTTATTGCCAAGTAGGTTTACACATACGAGGAATTTGTTTTGGTCAGGTGGTGCAAACAGTGAACATAAAATAAGATAAATAAAATGAAATAAACATAGTGCAATAAAAACATAACAGACATAAAATAACATAAACATAGTGCAAACGGTAAACAGTAAACAATAAACAATAGTGCAAGGGGATAAAGTGTTATAAGTACAGGTGCTGTCTGTTTGGTGTCCGTGGGGGTCAGGATAACAGTGCAGTATCAGTGGGGGTCCCGGGCCTTGTTGATGAGGCCAGCTGCAGTCGGGAAAAAACTGTTCTTGTGTCGTGAGGTTTTGGTCCTGATGGACCGCAGCCTCCTGCCGGAGGGGAGTGTTTGAAAGAGTTTGTGTCCAGGGTGGGAGGGGTCGGCCACAATCTTTCCTGCCCGCCTCAGGGCCCTGGAGGTGTGCAGGTCCTGGAGGGATGGCAGATTGCAGCCAATCACCCTCTCAGCAGCGCAAATGATACGCTGCAGTCTGCCCTTGTCCTTGGCAGTGGCAGCAGCGTACCAGATGGTGATGGAGGAGGTGAGGATGGACTCAATGATGGCAGTGTAGAAGTGCACCATCATTGTCATTGGCAGGTTGAACTTCTTCAGCTGCCGCAGGAAGTACATCCTCTGCTGAGCCTTCTTGGTGAGGGAGGTGATGTTCAGCTCCCACTTGAGGTCCTGGGTGATGATGGTGCCCAGGAAGCAGAAGGACTCCACAGTGTCGACTGAGGAGTCATGCAGGGTGATGGGGGCGGGTGGGGCTGCGTTCCTTCTGAAGTCCACTACCATCTCTACTGTCTTTAGGGCGTTGAGCTCCAGGTTGTTATGGCTGCACCAGGACACCAGATGTTCAATCTCTCTCCTGTAGGCAGACTCATCCCCACCAGAGATGAGTCCGATGAGAGTGGTGTCGTCTGCAAACTTCAGGAGCTTGACTGACTGATGACTGGAGGTGCAGCTATTGGTATACAGGGAGAAGAGTAGAGGAGAAAGGACGCAGCCTTGAGGGGAGCCGGTGCTGATGGTCCGGGAGTCGGAGACGTGTTTCCCCAGCTTCACGTGCTGCTTCCTGTCAGACAGGAATGTTGGTAGAGGATCAATTAGGTTACAATAATTTCTAAACTTAGTATTTGCAGGGTAGCTACTGTAGCCTATTTAAAATGTAGCTGACAGTAGAAATGACACAGTGGTCAATTTGACCATTCTCTCTAAGAAAATCAATATAGCCTACCTGCTGTGACGAAGTTATTATCTTGTTTCTGTTTCCATATGACCAGTAACCTTACCTTCTGGACCGAATTGCAATGGTTTTAAAGATTAATTTCAGTGCCATCCATACTAATGTTATACACTCGATCTGTCAACTCGTTTGCAAACTAGCTAACATGAACTCGGTCAAAATGCCGAAGGTGTCTAAAATGTGGGTTAGGCCTCTCTCAGTCACACTGGCTGTCCACTGGACTGCATGTGTTGCTAACTGAACTTCTCGCGAGGGGTTTCCCTCTCTCTTGCAGGGGTTCAGTTGCTCTCGTTGGCAAACTGGACTTCTCTCATGGCAAAAAAAAGGTTAGTTTCCTCTTGGGTTTTTTTGACCGTCTTTTGTCCATGACGGCGCCTCGTACAGCAGGCACGGGGGAAGCTGGTGGGCTCGAGTGAACAGGACAGCAGACGCTCGGGGCCGGGTGGGAAACTGTGGCTTTGCACTGACGCTTCCTTATCTTCATTTTGATCTGTGACTCGTGATTGGGTACACCTACGGTTCAGAATTTTCCATTTGGTGCTGCTTTTGTTGACAGTGTTTGTAGCTGTGTCGACGTTGTTTTATTTAAGGGCTTCAAACACAGTTCAGGTTTCCCCCAACCTTCTTGACATGCACTTTACTGCTCTCCACTTGCTTTTTTTTTAAACATGGCAAATTAATTATGGCGATTAAAACCACACAGTCTCAGAGGTCGTTAGCTTCTTCCTTTAAATTTATTTAAAATCAAATCAATTTTATTTGTTTTCCACTTTTTTTTTTTACAGAAAACTATCACAAAGAGGCTATATGCACACTCTTCCTTTTTGCTGATGATGTCACTTTCTCAGAGTTCCATGCTGACGTCACCCGAGACACTGTTACTCTTAGCAACATCAGTAACTCATGCTGTCTCAATCATCAATGCTCTTACAAAATATGCCCCTAAAATCATCCGTCTTTCAGAGTCAATGAGCCGTTTTCTTGTAGCAATGCCTGTCCTACTGTCATTAACCAGGCAACTCGGCCTTTACGGTTTTTTTTGTGCATGACCCTACAGCTCTGGAAAAAATTAAGGGCACACGTCACATTTTCAGTTTCACAGTTTATGGGAGGTGTCTGTGTAAAATTTGACTTTTGGTATTCTTTCATGCACCGTTGACCAAATCTGATTGCAATTTCAAACGAAGCTATCGTCATTAAGAACACTACCATACAGTGAATTACATCAGCACAATCTTTTTTAGTGTGTGGGTTTTTTTTTTTAACCGATTTTTTTATTGGCAGATTTTTTTTTTAAATTTGAAAACCGCATCAGATCAATTGTGTGCAGTCCTGAAGACGAGTTTAATCCTGGATGATCAACTGTCCGTACGGTTAGCTTTGCCAGGAACCGGTGTGCAGTGACCAGCTGTAATTAACTAAATGTTCCCCTGAAAATGCACATTTAATGGCTGTCTTACTTTGTTTAAAAAAAATGCTCAGTCATATGTACGAACAGGAATAAGATGTCTCCTAAAAGAAAGTAGAGATTTTATGATTGTGATTGACCACTCTCGTTAAGAGCCTTGACTCGGCAACTGATTTCACTGACAATGAGGAGACACACTTCCTTCTTGTACTTCCTTTACCCCCACACCTCCCTCCCCCACATCAACTGACATTTCCTCAATATGTTCTGAAAGATATCTTAAGATAAAAATGTTTTTTTCTTTTTTTAAAGTTTTTTTTAAACCGCAGTTGCCAATGTGTGACCATGTCCTCTTCCTGTGGGCCTACTTAGATTTTAAATGTCTTTTAGGATCAAACGGTCATCAGAAGACTAGATGGTTTTGGCAGGTTTTCAGAATAAACTCCTGAGTTTTAGAACAGCATCTGCAGTCTTCAACACATGAAATCTTGTGTTCAGAATTTAAAGACAAGACTGATCTTGTGTTTTGGTCTCAAAGAAGCGATTTCTTAACCGTAGTTTCGATGGTGGACTGCACAGGCTTTTACTCAGGAAAATTCATAGATTTTTTTTTGTGTGTGTGTTTTCTTGTTTGGGTTCTTTCCTGTTCTTTCAGGCCTGATCTGAAGCCTGTGATGGCTGTCCGATCTGACTGAATGGAACAGAGGCAAGCCCAGCCTCGGCAGGCAGGAAATGCGGGCGTGGGTTGGCTCGTTCAGGTTTTCCACTGAAGTCAGCGCGACGTTGACTCCAATGTGCAGTGTGCCTCGCAGACAACTAGCTAGAGAGAGAGAGAGAGAGAGAGAGAGAGAGAGGGGGGGCGGGGGTGGGGGGATTCTTCACACCTGGGTGACCCTCACAAGGTAAGGCTCTTTGTTTCCCTCCTGAGTGACCCATGGTGGTTAATCTACATACTGTTATTACATACCATGTTGGTTTTACTGTTGCTATATTCTGTGATCTTTTATTATACTTGTTGTGTCTTAAATGTTTTTGTAATCTCGGCTACATTGAAAATGAGGGCCTGGCCCTCAATTGTACCTCCGAGAATTAAATAAAGGTTATGATGACGATGATGATTAATCTATGAATCTCAGTCGCAGCCTGGTCAGGCTATGAAGCCCCAGCTGAGGGTTGCCAGTGAAGAAAGATATTAGTGTTCTGCTAACGTCAGTGCTCCAGCTCTATGGAAAGGAAAATTGCCATTCAGAGTTGATATTTGTTGTTTAATTTACAGTTGAAATGTCAGCTGTAGTGTTTATATACAGTTCAAGGGCACCATGAAATGGATGTGAGCAGTGAGCGTATCACCCGAACTCTAGTGCTCTGTGCTGGTTAGCAGTGAAAGAAAGGGGTCGATGACAGAACTTCCTTTGCAGGTTTTCAAATATTTACATGGCTACCGCTCGACTTATTCCACAGAGCTCTTTTTCAGTTTCTGAATCTGCCCCATTATCATGGAGGCCTGTTCAGATTTTATTTTTAAAAAATAAATTTTTAAAAAGGTTTGGCCTGTTAAAAGGGTTTGGAACCTTTCTAGGGCCAAATACCAATGGAGGCTAGTTAGTTAGTTAGTTGAGTCTTTATTATCCCAAAGGGGGAATTTGTTCTGCAGCATAGTGTGCAGTAAATTAAATTAAATAACAATAAATAAATGTCCACGGCAACAGGTAAACCTTAAAAACAAAAACTTATTACTACCCCTCATTAAGAAAGCCAATGACAGTTGGGGTTAAAGAGTGTTTAGTCATGTTTGTTTTTAATATAGGGATCCTATATCTGTGCTCTAATGGAAGGCTACTCTGTAAAGTAAGTTCAAATACTTTTGAGTTTTGAGCATCACACACACACGCACACACACACGCACATATGCTCACGCACACCCGCACGCACACCCACACACACACAGGCACACACGGGCAGGGGGTGTCATTTGAAAACCTCTGTCCCCGACCGGCATGGCTGTCTGTGCACAATAAATTAGGATGGACGGCATGGCACTCAACATTTCACAATCGTGCAGTTTGCACTGCTTCAATGTCCAGCTAATGTGTGTGCGCAGAGTTTACCTTCTCCACATGTTCTCATACATATGCAAGCTTGGCATTTCTGGGAAACATTTAGGTCTGTTGTTGCTGCAATAAAGTAAAAAAATATGTCTGCATGTCTGACTGTCTTTCTCTCTCTCTCTCTCTGTCTGTCTGTCTGTCTGTGCACGGCAAGGCTGAACACAAGAACACATTCTTATTTTATGTGGCAAACAGAAGCTTCACGGAAAATAATTAAACCAAAATACAGTAAATATATGGTTTAGCAGCTAGACAGAAAGCCTGCCCCCACAGACCACCTCGCCTCCAGGCCACCTGCGAGAATGCTCTCGGGGGTTTGCACCCCAGGTGGTCGTGGACGTCTGCTCGAAAGGGCACACCGAGACATTCTGAAAAACCACATGGTGAGATTTTTTTTGTTTGTTGTTTTGTCATGGGTGTGTGGTTCTTTACATCCGTTGCAATCGCTCTGTTGCTCATGCTCTTTCACGCCCTCTCTCCCCTCCTTTTGCCACATATATACTGCATGTTTTTCACCCGTTCAGCTGACGCGGACCTTGATCTCGGCGTTGCCGAAGTGACATTCCTGCGGCAGGCCTTTTTGCTTGCGCTACGGTGAGTGCGCGAGCTGTGACCTCCGCCGTGAAGGAAGGCAACACCCCTGCGCGTGTTACTCTCTTCAGTTCCACTTAAACCGTTGTTGAATAAATACCGTTTTCGCGCTCCGCGGAGGCTATGCGCGTTTGGCATTAGGGTGTAGCCCTGCGAAGGTTAATTAGCTTTCGCTGCCTGTGCCTGTAATTGCGTTGACAAACAAAACATAAACGGGTGATACAGCGTCCTGTGGTCTCTGTCTCTTTGCCAGATGATGTGGAGTTTGTTAACATGCACCATGACGTTCGCCAGCCTCGCTACCCTGATTCTGACCGCTCAGACCGGGGCTCTGTCGCACTTTAATGGTAAGAGCATAATGTTTCACCGACCTACTTCAGAACACTGTGGTGGTGTATTTTTCCAGTAACCCAGGTACTTAGCTGGGCCTATTAAATTATGGCTAAAGAAATCGAAGGGTTCCATAAGGTACTGAACCCTGCGATGCCACGCTAACCATTCTAAACACGTTTAACTGGAAAATGATGCTGTTTCTTGTTTAGCATTGAGGGCAGATAGCTTTAAACTGTTTTAATGTAATTTATATAAACTGTTATGTAAACGTTTGGGGAGAGCTGTGTGAAAAAGTTTTCTTGCAGCCTAATAGATTGCATTGACAATAATGAATAGCCAACATACATATTTTTCCTGGGTAGCCTAAATGTTTTATAAATATTGACAGTAAAATAGCCAGTGTTACTGTGGGTTTATTTATTTGGGAGTCCAACATGGATGAAACATACTCTTTCACAGTACTATGTACTATATCAGAGTAGATTTAAGACGGATCATTTTACTGTAAAAATCTTACAAGCTGATTCTATCATACAGTTTTTGGTTTTATTTTTTAAAACACGGAGCTTAATTAAGGCTACCAAAATATCATTGCAAACCATAATTGTCAGGTTAAGTTACAGTATGTACAGAAATATTCAGGCTGGTCAGGTATTACGAGGTTACAGGTACAGCAGTGGTTGTGTAATATAATATTATACACAAGCAAAGCAAAATTCTCTTAAGATGCAGGACACATATTGCACTAAATTTATCTAATTAAAATATGAAAATCATAACATATTGTGTGTGTATCAACTTTACCTCATTTATTTATGAATACATCTATTTAAAATGTCTTTAAAAATTTTTTTTTTTTTCCTTTTAATTTTATAAAGAAAAACGCCTGGAAGCCCGACTTGGGGATGAAGTCATAATTCCATGCACGGACCATGAAGTCAATCTCCTAGATGCTTACCGGTGGTTCTACAGGAAAAACAGCCAAGCAAGCAAGCGTGATATGATATTTCAGAATAACAAAGCTGGACTGAATCATATAAGCAGTCATTTATGGAAAGAAAAGAAAACTCTTCGTAACTTTTCACTGGTCATCATGAATTTCAAAGAAGAGGACCAAGGAATCTACACCTGTGAGATCTGCCCAGGTACTGGTCAAGTGTGCACCAAAGGATTAGACACTTCCCTGCTTCTGATAAAAGGTGAGCGCATGTTCTTTGTTTAGGCTTGAAATTGGTGAGATCAAAATATTAGATTGAATACCTGCTTCCCGAAACTATGCCTTTTCTGAAGTAGATCACTGAAGGTTGCATCAAGTTCGTAATTCAGCAGTCGTTTATTTTGTTTCCAGAATCACCTCCAGCCGTCCCAAAGAGGGTGTACGCGGCTGAGGGGGGTAATTTTACCCACCCTTGCTACGGCGGGGCAGGGGGCTCGGGCCCATCGGCTTCATGGACGTTTCGGCGGTTTGGAGAGCCATCCCCCGCCCCATGGTCCCATCAGAGAGGGGGGCTACAGCCCAATGGTTCCATCTTCATACGGGATGTCCAGGCATCAGATGCTGGGACCTACAGTTGCGTGAGAGGGAGGAACTCTGACCTGACACAGACACTGCTGTCACTCAGTCTGTGTGTGCTCACAGGTAATTCGTAAAAATAAATGTATTTTTTAAAAATTGTTACAAGTGACTGCCTTCGGTTCTTGAAGGCACATTTTTTAGGTGCTTAAAAGAAAAAAACAGTGGCTTTTTAATCTTTACCAAGTGAATGTCTGCAACCTCTTAGGACTGGTTTCACAAACATAGATTAAATTTAGTCCGGGACTAATTTGAGTTTTGTCGGTCCTTCAGGTCCTTTGTGAGAAGGCTGAATGCCTACAGTTCCTGACTGATTTTGCTCATTCTGTGTTATGCAAGAATATTTGGTGCCAGAGATGGCTAAAAAGCAGGCTAATTGTTTAAAAATCCATTAATGTTCAGTTACAGGGCATTATCCATCTCCAATGCAATCATTGCTTTTTCCACTCAAACAATTACCAAGACATGTTGTATAATACATATAGTGTATATATGTATGTATCTGGCCTGAAGGAACCAAAATAGTTCAGATTAGTCACTATTGGTCCTGCACATATACTATAGTGAATAAAGTATTTTTAAAAATTGCACCCAGTACAATATTGCAAAATACATACATTGCATTTTTGAACAGTGTGTAATTGTCAGTTCTGCTGAATCAGAATTTGAGTGTTATTATTTATTAATATATTATGCATGTTCAATGAGATCAGCGATTTGCTGTCAGTATAATGCACTATCGATGTATAATTTGAATTGTATAAAAATTAAAATACCGTGGCATATTTTATCAGGTAGAAGTTGCATTTATCATTGTACCAAATTCTGCCACTTAACCTTTTAGCATAGATCTTTTGTAATAAAATGCAAGTATGAATATATTAGCTATTTATTTTAGTGTATATTTGTTTTCCTACTTTGTTTTGCTGTTTATTTGATCGCATATTTGTGTTTTGCATCACATTACATTTACTTAAGTTCATTCGATATTTTCCGTTTTTCTCAAAATGGCAACATTCCACCAATAAGATGATGAAAAGTGCCTGTTATGCAATATTCTATTGGTACGTTCTGTGGAATTAATCTGATATTGTAGGGTATGGTAAATTTAAATTAATAAGGCAAAGTTGAAAGATGTGCTAGGGTTCTCTTAAAATGGCAGATTAAGCTCCAAAGTTGTGCATCGAATGTCATTCACTTATGTACAAATGTACAATGGCCACAAATCTAATGTACGGACATGTGTCAAATGCAAGTGACGAGCATTTGAGTGGCAATGCTTGTTTCCCCTGCTAACGTCATTACAGCCGGGCCTGTCGGCTCAAGCGTCAGCCGTGGTTCCCCCCTGACCTGCTCTGTCCATTGTGACGTGAGCCCGGAGCCCGTCGTTCTGCCCCGGGCCCCGGGTGAATCCTCTGGAGTTGCCGCGGTTGTCGTGGAAACTGGCACAGTGACCTTCCAAGTGCGTCCCGGAGAGCGCGAGGGGACGGTGGTGTGCTACGCGAATGAGACGGGAGAAAGCGGGGTAGAGGATTCCACATTGCATTTAGACACAGGTGGGAGTGAATGAGTGAATTATGCAAATTAATATTTATTGTATTATTGTGCCTTATACCACGGCGATTCTGATTGTTCAGTGAGCAGTTATTTCTTTATGATGATAATCGTTTCACACCCAAATATGTGTCCTTCCAATGTAATTTTTTATAAATGGTGTGAACCTAAATACACCTTAACAGTAGCACAGGGCAGTTCGGTCCAGGGTTTTTAAGGTCATTCTGAGCGCAACGGGTTCAGCACAGTAGCAGTGAATCGGCCTTGTTCCAAAAGGCGTAACTCATGTAATGTGAACCCACTTGTGTCAGGTGAAGCAGGTTATGCAGCACAAAGAAATTTGGGACGAACAATGCACGAGTGCTCCAAACTGTTTTTGCCAACTTTTCGCAAGTTGGCCAAAGCCAAAGCAAGTTCTATATCATTTATAGTGAATATCTATGAAAGCGTTTAATTATCCGACATATTAGCCAGCTATTTTTCACTCACTACATTAAATGTTTTATTTCCTCTATGATCCATCGTCTGAACCACTTGGTTTTCTCACTCTCTCTTTAGAAAATAATCAGGAAGACGCAAACACAACCCCCCTGGCGCTGTTTTTGTGTGTGTCACTGGCATCGGGTTTTTGCACGTTGGCTATTTTTCTCGGTTTTGTGTTTCTGTGTAGACGAAGACTAATCGCAGGTAATTCTAGTCTGGCACGCCATTTACACATTTATTTAAGGCTTGTATGCGTAGGCCTACAATTTCTACATTTTAATACCCTTCCTGTCCATGTAAAATTCTGAACAGCGTTTCCTACAGCCGATGAGCCGTCTGGTGATGTGCTTTGCCCTAAGCGCACCAGAGACACGACACCAGAGGTATGACAACGGTCAACTAAGCTTTCTGAATGGCCTTATGTATGTTGAGCTTAAAGAAGATGATAAATATTTGGGTTTTACGATTTTGTTATTGTCCGCATACTTAATGTTCGTGGACATGCCAGAAATGCCATTCGAGTTTTTTTTCTTTATGTGCCAAAATTACTACCTTATTTACACGTTTATGTTATATTATCTGTGAATGTTTATGCGAGAGTTTCATATAGTCGTAACATATTCCTGTAATTATGATTAGTATTATTTCTTTTTTTTTAGTATCTTTTTTTTTTTTCAGATGGGTGAAGCGGCAATTATTTATTCTGTCTTGGAAATAAAACAGCCCGAAAAAGACCGTGTGCTCGTACGAGAAGATGGATGCGTTTACAGTACGATACAGCACCAGTGAATTTAGGAGTTCGGAATAATTTATATCGAAAACTTCTTTCGAAATTATTTTTTAAATAATTAATAGTATGTTTTTTTTTTTGCTAATGTCATTTTAGATGCTATTGTGGATTTCGTGGGTTGAAGAAAAAAAAACAATAAATTTTATAATTTATATATTTTTCTAATGTATTTTTGTTTTGCTCTTTGTTGCTCAGTTGTTGAATATTTAGTTAATACTTTAAATCACTATTCTACTGATTTTGAGCACTAGTTCAGCGTCATGCGCGCACATGCGCAGACGGGCAGCGGCGAATTTAACCGAAGAACGACAGGGTAGCAGAACGTCGGACGCAAGGAAGCTAACGAATAATTTTTTTCCCATATCCCCATCATCCGCATGTTTTTAATTTTAAGCGTTTATATGGGAAAGAGACAGAGTGTATTGTACACCATCCAGCACATGTCTGCGTAGGGAAAGAGCTGTTATTCATAAGCGCGTGCATCCTCGATTTAACTTGACGGCCAGGCGGAGTGCGGATCCTCGGTCTGTAGTTTTCGCAGCGGCCGGAAGAGAAGACACCAAAAGCGGTCGCCTCAAGTTTGAGCTGTCGGGAACAACAAAAAAAGCGGAGGGGTCTCTTCGGTGTGAAAGGTTTGCTTTGTTTAATCTCCATTTGTCAAAATGTTGATATACACTTAGTTAGTTATGATGTTGAGTACTAAGCAGCACAACGTTACTATTTTCAGTGTGAGGGCTCCGGCGAAGTTGCACAGTTATACTTGCTAAATCGTCAGGCATAACTATCTTGACCTTTGACTAAACCTGACCAAATCTTGTTAATTGGTCATTTAAAAAAGCTACTTTAAACTTATTGACTAAAACGTTTAGAATTTTTTGTTTTATTAATGTTTTTTTTTTTTAATGAACCCAAATTTACCTCCTCCCTCCAGTGTGCTATATATATAGATAGTTATTTTTTGTATATGTAGGTCTATATGTTTTTTATTTTTTATTTCTGCTGACGTGTCCAACATATGAACTAAACTGTGAAATATGAACGTAAATAAGCCTGAGTTGTGATGTCACCCGCGCCCGATGTCATCTTCGCAGTTCTCGTGCGCCAGAATGGAGGCCCCGCCCGTCACAGTTATGCCCGTCACCGGCGGCACCATCAACATGATGGAGTACCTCCTGCAAGGTGAGTTCACCTGCGCGGGACCGCGGACGGGCGCTTGTTTGGCGAGGCCCGCGTTTCCTGTGGGAAGCAAGAACACGGTCCTTAGTGCGCATGGGTCGGTTTTACGGTTTTCTGTGTGGTGTGAGAAGTGGCGGAAGTGCTTTGGCAGTATTTTTAAAGTTGGACCATGGAGCATTCTGTACCATCTAATTATTTATTTCGTTTGTAAAAAAATATATATATTTTTTTTTCTGGGGGTGATATGAGGTGGACCAGTGAAGTGGTGCAGTCAGTGCTGGTGTTGTCCCGGTAAAGAAAAGCCTTGAGTAACTGAGGACTGAAGTGACCCTGCTGCACCTCTCAGCACAGCGCTGCTGCATATCGCCATGGCGAGCAGCTGTCATTGGCTGTCTGAATATCTAACCTCAGCTAACGACAACAACCGGGTCGCTAACAAAAGGCTAACACACAAATGCTACACGTTAATCACAGTCATTACAAAAACTACAGCTCAAATCCAACACGGCAGCACAGGGGGTGGGGTGGGGTGGGGTGGGGTGGGGGGGATGATGACATTGGTGTAAACTACAGTGTTGTGCAATCTGTTCAGTCTGTCCTGCCTTACTGAACACCCTTTCAGAGGGACAGCTATGCTTCTTGGCACAGCCCTGTCCATGCGTCTGTGGTGATTGCTACAGAAACGGATGCCTGGTGTTTGAATAAGTGACTGGCATGCAGAACGGTTATTTATGCATGAAAAAAACGATGTTGTCTTGCTTATCGGTTTCATGACATTATCAATGATAATTGACAAATTTATAAGTAGTCCCAGCCCTAATTGGGATGATGTGTTTGACCTGCCCCTCCTCACCCCTCCCCGTCCTGTTCTGTTCCATCCCACCCCACCCCTCCCCTCCCCGCCCCCCAGGCAGCGTTCTGGACCAGGCGCTGGACAGCCTGCTGCACCGGCTCCGGGGCCTGTGTGACAACATGGAGCCCGAGAGCTTCGCCGACCACGAGACGGTCTACCTGCTGCGCGGGCAGCAGGGCAACCCCTTCCTGCTGCGGGCGCGCCGGTCCCTCACCCACCCCGCCGCGCCCTGGCACCTGCGCTACCTGGGCCAGCCCGAGGTGGGCGACAAGAGCCGGCACGCCCTGGTGCGCACCTGCGTGGACGTGTCCGCCTCCCACAGCCTGCCCGACTTCCTGGCGGAGATGGGCTTCCGCGTGGACCACGAGTTCGTGGCGCGCGGCCACCTGTTCCGCCGCGGCGCGCTCAAGGTGGTGGTGAGCAAGCTGTTCCGCGTGCTGTTGCCGGGCAACGTGGAGAACACGGAGCCGCTGTCGCTGTCCTACCTGGTGGAGCTGAGCGTGCTGGCGCCCGCCGGGCAGGACTCCGTCAGCGACGACATGCGCGCCTTCGCCGAGCAGCTCCGGCCCCTCGTGCACCTGGAGAAGATCGACCCCAAGAGGCACATGTGATGGGGTCAGGGGTCACAGGTCTGAACCGAACTCGCTTGGTGCTGTCGGGGAGGAAGAGGAGAGGGGTGTGAATGGAGGAGGAAGAGGAGGGGAATGTGAATGGAGGTGGAAGAGGAGAGGGGTGTGAACGGAGGAGGAAGAGGAGAGGGGTGTGAATGGAGGAGGAAGAGGAGGGGATGTGAATGGAGGAGGAAGAGGAGAGGGGTGTGAATGGAGGAGGAAGAGGAGGGGATGTGAATGGAGGAGGAAGAGGAGGGGGGTGTGAATGGAGGAGGAAGAGGAGGGGGATGTGAATGGAGGAGGAAGAGGAGGGGGATGTGAATGGAGGAGAAAGAGGAGAGGGGTGTGAATGGAGGAGGAAGAGGAGAGGGGTGTGAATGGAGGAGGAAGAGGAGAGGGGTGTGAATGGAGGAGGAAGAGGAGAGGGGTGTGAATGGAGGAGGAAGAGGAGAGGGGTGTGAATGGAGGAGGAAGAGGAGGGGGATGTGAATGGAGGAGGAAGAGGAGGGGGATGAGGAAAGGAGGGGTGTGATGAGAAGAGGAGGTGATGTGAATGGAGGAGAAAGAGGAGAGGGGTGTGAATGGAGGAGAAAGAGGAGGGGGATGTGAATGGAGGAGGAAGAGGAGAGGGGTGTGAAAGGAGGAGGAAGAGGAGGGTCGTTTGAAGAAGCCAGTAACCCGAGTTCAGACTGCTGTGCCTGAAATGCAGAGCCTGTTTGTATTCTTTGGGGTTTTGAGTACTTGTGTTCCCTCTGTAAGGTCCTGTTACTGTTGTGCTGTGGTATTTAGTAACTGTGAGGAGGACCTGCTCACTCCAGGACCTCAGTTAACCTCCTAGATGACTGGATGGAATGGTTCTGTTATAAGCTCAGCTATTGAAAGGGTGTAAAAAATTTTTTTTTTTTTTAAAAGCAGAGGTCCGTCTGTCTCCTCTATCTTTACTGAGTCTAAGCCCTGCCCTCCAGGACTTCCTGTCAGGGTACAGAGTGAAGCACTTCCTCTCAGACCTTCTTCCGTTAATCATTTCCTGAAGAAGAGGAGAGATCGCCCTGCCACAGGCCTCAGGAGCTTAACGTCTGAAAGAGGAGGGAAACCAGCTTCTCCAGGGCAACGGGTGCCACGGAAACCAGTGCTTTTGGGGGAGGAGCCAAGAAATGATTTCTTTGTGAAATGAGGTGGTCGATGTGTCAGTTCTTCATAATGAGGGGAAATGTGCAGGTGCATATCGAAGCTGTGGGTGTGTAGAGAGTGCTGATGCTTTTTTGCAGGAAAAATGAACATCTGATAGAAAACAGGATGCATGCTGAAATATCGAGTTTTAGCATGATGTTTTAGCACGCGCACTGCCTCTAGCTGGACTGGGACTGAGAGACGCTGGGTTTAAAACATTCTGTTCTCGGCTTATAGTAAAATAAATGCACATAAAAATAAAAGAAACAGTGAAAATGGAATCTGCTAGTCTCTGTGTGCCTGGCTGGTAATGGGAGCAGATGTTTTGAGACGTGCTTACCTGTACAGGTTACTTACACTTCAAACCTTAGAACAAAAAATGATTTTTCTGGTTATGAATGGTAAAGTGCTTTTTCAGTGACATTACCATGCATGTCCCTGTGCTAATATACTCTTAACCTACGTTCTGAGACCACTGTTCACAATCACACAACAGGCTGAGTAGGTGCTGTATTATCCTGACTGTAAAAGTGTGTTTCCACTTTTGGCCACCAGGGGTCCTCCTCGCTCCTCGCAGGCTCTGCCCTCTCAGCGGCCTGCCCATCAGCCCTGTGTGCGAGCGCCCTGGTTGCCATGGTAATAATTAGATGAGAGATCTGCATGGTTTCCCCCCCCCCCTCCCCCTCTCCCTCCCCCTCTCTAATTAGCCTTCTCAATTGCTTAATGATACACAAACCTGTGAAAGCTTCACTCTTTTTTTTTTTTCTCACAAAAGCTTTGATTTCTCCTCACCCCCTCCTCCTCTGACCCCCCCGCCCCCCCTCCTTTCGCTGTTTGCTGTTAACCCTTTAGCGTCTCATGCACACACCATCGAGCACAGCTGAGGTTTGCTGCTAATTCTGTGAAAGAAATGCCTCAACAGCCATGGCCTGACTGTCCCCCCCTCCCCAGAGGGCTCAGGCCTGACTATCCCCCCCCCACCCCCGCCACAGGGCTCAGGCTACCATCATTATCAGACCCCAGGCCTTTTTTCGGAGGGGGAGGGCTGGGGAGGGTGAAAGTATTGTGCAGTTGTGGCGTGTGCCTGGCTGTGGTCGTGTGACCTTGCGTGCTGGTCAAGGAAGTGGTGTGGATGTGTGTGTGTGTGTGTGTGTGTGTGTGAGAGAGAGATGTGCATTTGCTGTTTCTTTAATGTGGTTTGTGCGTGTGCGTGCATTTGAGATGTGCTTACGTGTGCATCTCAGGTGTGAGGTGTGTGTGTGTTGGCGGTGGGGGGTAGGGGGGGCTGTCACCACAGATCTTCTCTCCTGTGCGCTAGATGTTTGGGCGCTTATGACAGCCAATACATTTTTACATCTGAGAAATGTGACATTTTAAAGTCTGAGGTATCAGTTAAAACCTCGCCCCTGCTCAGAGCAGCCACACCCCGCCCCAGTCTGCCTCCCTCTGTTTTGGGGTACAGATTCCGCTCTGTGCTTCCATCTTGCTTTTTGGAGCCCCCCCCCGTTGGTCACATTGGCTGAATAATTGATGAGTGCCAGCTGCTCTTGCCTTAGGCCAGTCTAGTCCATCGCTAGCGTTTTGACGTATTTTCACTTTTCATTTTTATTCTTTATTATTGTATAATTTTTTTTAGTGATTATCATTTTTCCTGAGCGAGCAGTTACTTTTAAAAAAAAAAAAAAAAAAAAAAAGACTCCCATGCCCGTGTGTCTGTAGATCAGCTTTTGATGCATGTGCTGCTGTATTTTCCTCGTTTAAAACGCTTATTTATTAATTCTTTTCCCTTTGGGGTGGTTTGTGTTAAATGCTTTGGCCGCTTGGTCGTGGCCATGGGTGGGGTGGGGCGGGGCTTGTGGGGGGGTGAGGGTGGGGCGGGCTGGTGGGGGGGGTGAGGGTGGATGGGCACTTTTTGACGGGCGTGCGGTCGAGCCGGTGGCACCTCTTTCAGGCCGCGAGGCCATGGGCGATTGTTTTGCCGTTTCCGTGGAAACGGGGCCCCTTGTTTCCTGGTAAGTGAAGCGCTTTTTCCCTCAGTCTTCTCTTTGGACTCTTCCGCACTCTCTTAACCGTACACATCTCAGTATATCTGGATATATTGTAGTATCTGCACATATTGCAGCATACTTGTATATATTGTAGTATATTTGTATATATTGCAGTATATCTGCACATATTGCAGTATATCTGCACATATTGCAGCATACCTTTTATTATTATTATTACATTACGGACATTTGCAGCATACTTTATATAGAGTGATTACATTTCTGTATACGCATATGTAGTATATTTGAATATATTGTGGTAGATTAGTATATATTCTAGTATATTTGTATATATTGCAATATGTCTGCGTACAATGTGGTATATTTGTATATATTGCAGTATATTTCAAAAGCAATGGCTCCGTCCCCACACTTAACTAGCAAATACATTTGCTGCCCCCCCCCCCCCCCCCCCCCATGTTAAATTGTAGACTTTTTTGCACATGTGGAATCAGTTTTGTTTGAGTGCAGCTTGAAAGAAGTGAAGAGAGCGCTGCAGCCGCTGCAGTGTTCAGTTTGACTGGTTTGTGTGATGGCCGTTAAGCAGTTCTTTTTTCTTTCTTTCTCATATTCTTCATCTTTTGAGCCAAGTCAACCCCACCCAAGCGATTCATACGCGAGTGTTTGGGGAGAACTGCTGTGAGGAGTTAACGGTCGACTTTTTAAAAGGTTAACTCCTGTGAGGGGTTAACTGGCAGTTTTTAAAAGGTTAACTGCTGGCCATTCTTTGTGAGGCTTGTGGTGTACTGCAGCCTCGTTGGTACTCACAGAGGACATCACAGGTCCCCGTAAAACACAAAAACCAAGCGTGCGTGTGTGTGTGTGTGTGTGTGTGTGTGTGTGTGTGTGTGCCTGCTTGAGAGTTTGCCTGTGTCTATACTTAAAGGCATTTAAACTGCAGGGGGAACATACTGCGATAGACTTGTGGGTTTAAATGTCATTTGTGTGAGAGAAAGTCTTTCCTCCTCCAGTTTTTCTTTTTATTTTTGCATTCTCTTCTGAGCTGTCATCAGCAGACTGCTGGAGGGGCTCTGCCATCTCCTGGGCTTCTCTGAGCAGACTAATCCTGAGCAGCAGAGTGTGTGTGTGTGTGTGTGCGTGTGTGTGTGTGTGTGTGTGTCTGTGTGAGTGTGTGTGTCAGTGTGTGAGTGTGTGTCTGTGTCTGTGTGAGTGAGTGTGTGTGTGTGCGTGCGTGTGCGTGTGAATGTGTGTCTGTGTGTGAGTGTCTGTGTGTGAGTGTGTGCATGTGTGTGAATGTGTCTGTGAGTGTGAGTGTGTGTGTGAGTGTGTCTGTGTGTGTGTGTCTGTGTGAGTGTGTGTCTGTGTGATGGTGCTGGTGGGGTGTCGTGCGTGTGTGAATGTGTGTGTGTGCGTGCGTGTGCGCGTGCGTGCATGTGAATGTGTGCATGTGAGTGTGTGTGTGCTTATGTGTATTTGTGTGTGGATGAGTGTGTGTCTGTGAGGCACTGTATTTTTTGCTCCCCAATATTTTAGGAGAAAAGAGAGATGTATGAACAAGAATTTCCGGGAGGGGACTTTATAATAATGAAGATACGCTATATGACCAAAAATGATCTGGACATCCCTTGTTCTGGAGCTGTTTTTCATGGTTTGGGCTAGGCCCCTTAGTTCCAGTGAAGGCAAATCTTAATGCTACAACTGCAGGGTTTTGTAAGGACACAGAGAAGTGATGGTATCACCCTAGAAAAATGACAAAATCTAAAGCTGAGAGTGAGAGACAGAGAGACAGAGTGCGCAGCTCCTGCTGCTGTATATCCAGGAGTCCTGAAAACCAGGGGAGACCCATTATGAGTATTTTATTCTGTCGTATTCAGACTCCGGAGAGACTGACAGAAATTAGAGGAAGCAAGGCAAGGCTGCCTAATGCCAGCTTTTTAATGAACGGGCTACTCTTCATCCAGGAAACTTCTGGCATGTAAGAGAAACTCACCAACTGTATTATTGTATTATTTTGGAATGTGTCACTAGAAGACAGTTGTGATTATTTCTGATGGAGAAATGGATCATGGCCATGGATTTCACAGAGGCCGACTGCTTTGTGCTTAATGACGCCCTTGGATCCCTGTTGGGGGAAATGCGAAAAACGTGGACCGAGGTGATGATGTAATGTGCAATCGAGCTTTCGGAAAAAAAAAAGGGTTGTGAAAGCACATCATGTGGGCAACTTGCCGAAGTGGAATCAGTGGGAATTAGAAGACCTGTCTGCAGGTGGATAGAAAAATGGGCTGCATGTGTGGAATAGAGAGATTAGCAGTGGGATGGACCACACCAGAAACGGGATTGTGGGAAGTGGAGTCTCCTCCATGGATTTGATTCTGGACTTCTGCTGAATGGTATAAAAATAAATTAAGTCTGTGATGAAGACGTTCCGTTTACAGATGAGATGGAACTCTGGGCTTGTAGCGAACTTCTTGAAAGCCAATTGAATTAAGGAAGGAATAAATAGATTCTGGATTCCTGGTAAATGGAATATAATATTGCATATTCAAAAATGCACTATGGTTTGGGTTATAGAAATTTAAGATGGGTAACTTACTTAGTTAAAATGTGGACAAGTTTCTGACCTCTGCAGTGGATTAAATTCTACCTCCTAATCTAAAATAGATTCTAAAATACCCCCCCTCCCCCCCCATGTTTGTCCCTTTTTCTTGGTCTCACCCCTTCCAGGAACTGGTTTTATTTTAAATCCAGGAAGACCTGCCAATTCTGGAGTGCCATGCCAAGCAGAGGGAAGGGCCAGGCATTAACGAGGCAATTTGCGTGCACCCCCCCCCCCCCATCTCAGAATTTATGGGAACCCCCACCCCACCCCACCTCCCATCCATCACCTCTTCCTGAACTGACCTGATGCAGATTTGCATCCAGCATTGCTTGCTCACGGTCCCCCCCCCCCCAAGTGAGTGGCCTCTGAGATGATGATAGTAAAAATAATCCTAATAATAATGTCAGGAGAGCAGTGGGGTTATTTAACACCCTCCACCCCCCTCCACAGCCACAGTAGTGGCTAAAAAGGGAACAGCATCACATTATACTCCCCTGATGGGAGCTTGTTGGTTTAGTCGATGTTTAACTTGCAAACAGGATTAGGAGTCGGTGTCGGACGGTATTAGCTGTCAGGACTATGGACATGGGGGTTGGGGAGGGGGAGGGGGAGGGGGAGTGGAAATGTGGTCACGTTTGGTTTGTCTGTCCTACATCGCGGCCGAAATATCGTCGGCCGAACCTGATTGGCCGCCTCGGGTTTCCGTGGTTTTGCTTTCTCAGAAGTGTGAAAGCCTGGGGGTGGGGGGGGGGGGGCTTCCTCCGCGGTCAACCAGCAAAGTTCTCCAGGGCAGGAAGTATTAAAGTCAGCCTGACCTGGGGGGGGGGGGGGTGAAATGCAGTCATCCAGCAGTCCCGCCCCCGCCCCCCCTGCACTCACACACACACACACACACACACACACACACACACTCTCTCTCTCTCTCTCCCTGTTTCCCTCCTGTGACGCGGGGCCACTGGGCCCAAGGCAGAGACAATGTGTGTATGAGAGAGAGAGAGAGAGGGAGGCCTGTGTGTGTATGACTGTGAGTGTGTGTGTGTGTGTGTGTCAGTGAGTGAGTGTGTGTATGTGTGTGTGTGTGTGTATGAATGACTGTGAATGTGTGTCAGTGAGTGAGTGTGTGTGCGTGTGTGTGTGAGTGTGTGTATGACTGTGTGTGTGTGTATGACTGTGAGTGTGTGTGTGTGTGTGTGTGTGTATGACAGTGAGTGTGTGTCAGTGAGTGAGTGTGTGTGCGTGTGTGTGTGAGTGTGTGTATGACTGTGAGTGTGTGTGTGTGCGTGTGTGTGTGAGTGTGTGTGTGTGTGTGTCAGTGAGTGAGTGTGTGTGCGTGTGTGTGTGAGTGTGTGTGTGTGTGTGTGTGTGTGTGTATGACTGTGAGTGTGTGTCAGTGAGTGAGTGTGTGTGCGTGTGTGTGAGTGTGTGTATGACTGTGAGTGTGTGTCAGTGAGTGAGTGTGTGTGCGTGTGTGTGTGTGGGGTTTGGGAGAGGGCAGGCTCACTGCAGAAGAGGGAAAATTTGGCTCTCCTTACTTTCTCAGTCAATGAATGAAGCTGACCAGATCCGCCTCCCGAGGTCCTGGGGGCTGGCTGGTGGGGGCTCTGGGAGCTGCCAGGGCCGTCCTGTCCTGAGCGGGACGTCCCGTCCCAGGCCCGGGGCTGCTGGCTCCCTGAGGCCTGCCTCTGTCCTCAGGAATGTCTGGTATGGGCGTCCCGGGCCAGCCGAGCCGCTCAAGTCCGCTACGCCCCCACTGCTCCGTCCCAGTACTCACCTCTCTCTCTCTCTCTCTCTCTCTCTCTCTCTGTCTCTCTCTCTCTCTCTCTCTCTCTCTCTCTCTGTCTCTCTCTCTCTCTCTCTGTCTCTCTCTCTCTCTCCTCTCTCTCTCTCTCTCTCTCTCTCTCTCTCATTGCCATTTTTAAACCTGGAAAAATATTAAATATGACTGAGTGTATATGCATGTGTAGGTGTATGCATGTGCGTGCGCTTGTATGTATGGGTGTGTGTGTGTGTATGTGAGTGAATATGCAAATGTGTCAGTGTGTGCGCGGGGGGGGGGGGATGTAGAGAGAATATTTGACTCTTGATACACTGGATTGTATCAAGAGTCAATCACTGTTGTGATTTTGTGAGGGGGGGGGGGTGTTCCTTATTCCCTTATTCCGCAGACCCCCCCCTCCAGGGCAGAGGACAGTGATGAGGGTGCCAGCGCTCCCCTCTCTGTCACCGATCGGCTCGTCCGCCGCCAGCGTGGGCTCCACTGCGGCCTGCGCCGGAATGTCTCCATGGCGATGGCTGCGGCGAACGGGAAAAGCCTGGAACAGCGGAGGCCCATTCCCGCATTCCGATGGAACGCTGCGGGAAGTGGCTCCCAAAACGAGCACGCTCAGAAGGTCCTGAACGTGTGTGAGCGTGTGTGCGTGTGTGTGAGTGTGTGTGTGAGCGTGTGTGTGTGTCAGTGTGTGAGTGTGTGTGTGAGCGTGTGTGTGTGTCAGTGTGTGAGTGTGTGTGTGAGCGTGTGTGTGTGTCAGTGTGTGTGTGAGTGTCAGTGTGTGAGCGTGTGTGTGTGTGCGTGTGTGCGTGTGTCTGAGTGTCAGTGTTTGAGTGTGAGAGAGAGAATATACATATCATTGTTTCTCTTTATGTCGGTTCTATGTCCCTCTAACTGTGTTGTTTGTGATTTTGTGTTGCAATGGGACGTGTCAGTGCGTGTGTGTTTCTATGGGCATGTGTAATTATTTCTATGTGTGTGTGTGTGTGTGTGTTGCAGCAGTTCAGTTCTTATCATTCCTAGACCGTGTACGTGTGCGCTGTGACGGGCGATGTGTTAAAGCTGAAAGCCAGCGTGTGTTTCTCAAGAGCCGAACCCCCGGTGGATTTTTGAAGCTGGAAGTCCGGTTCGCGGAGGCCGCTCGGCTCAGCTTCCGCCCGCGCCTTGGCAACGGAGCTGCGGTAAAGAGAATGCCGTGTGCACCGTGTGCCCGTGCGGAATGAGGGAACGAATTCCGAAGTGTGAATCACCGCGACATTCCACTCCGCCTAGTTCACAGGCGGCGCGCTCTCACCTGATTCCAATGCCGAAAAAAAAAAATTAAATAAAAAGACTAGCGTGTGGGTACGTGCCGGCGGCTACGCAGGTGCGTCGAAGAACGCTTTTCAGAGCTGCTGTTCATGGTCAATTAAACAATATGTAACAAAAGATAATAATGATCATAATTTATTCCTCGATTCCAACGGGAAGTCTTGTGAATTGTGTCCCTTTATTTCAATAGAATGTCCATTATTATAAAAAATAAAAAAATGTTTTTCCACTGAAACTTGGTCAAGACAGCAGCCACAATAATACCGTTAATTTGAGAATTTGTGGGAAATTATTTGTTGTAACGCACCATGAAATATGTAGACCTGTAGGCAGCGGGCTCCTACTCTTTGACACCTGCACGCTTATGCACGAGCTCATGCTCGTGGAACCTTATTACCGCGCAGGTTTACGGAAGTTTTTCTTTGTTTCGGATAACGATCGTAGGAAACGAACTAGATGACTGCGCATCTTAGCGCGCGCATCATCTTTCCCCTGGCAGTTGCTGAGACGGGGTTGTGAGAGAGTAATTCAACTGCCTCTCCAGCTGTCCTCCTGTCCACAAATGAAATGAAATGGCTGATCCCCAGTAGACGTCGGCCCAACCGTACACCCACGAAATTTCAATCTGTCTGCTCGTCTAAAATTATGATCTCTTAGGGTCCTGCTCGCGCGTAAAACTGGGAATACTCATGCTTATTAAATTGTTTGTTAAATTAAATTTAGCAGGGTTTCAGTTGTATAACACTTTTTACAGAGACACTGTCACCAAGACGCTGTACAGAATAACAGGAAATGGGGAAACAACCTAGCCTGCACCCCCCTCCCCCCAACCCTCAGAACAGCAAGGCCTTTGGGAAAAGCATATGAGCGGTGCTGCTCAAAGAAAATCACAGCAGGTGTTCATGCATGCAGGTACGCTATAATATTGTTCCACTCCACTGTAATTATTTTAAAATCACGTGCATCTCTGTCTGCGTGTCAAATTGGCAAAGGTGCAGGTATCGGCGGTTCTTGCACCACGCGATCGACAGACTCTATTTACTTTTTTGAAAGTCAAATGCCAGATTTGAAGTGTACAACCACTCGGGGTGTCCTTTTTTTTTTACAAACTCCGTCTCGATGTGACGAGTTGGTTCGGTGTCTGCGCGCTAAAACGAAGTACTCGGTCTCGTGCTGGCAGGGACTCGGTGTTTTCATTCCGCAGGGCGGGAGTCATGCCGCATTCTTGTTACAACTTAACTGCGGTGCCTAAAAATCTACTTTCCAAAACCACTGGTCCATGTGTTTTTAATTAGCCTTCGTGTTAGTTCTTATTTACTACCCCTACATCTCCAGTCCCACCCACTCTCTCACTCACTCTGTCTCTCTCTTTATCCCCGTTTCCCTCTTTCCGCTTATATGTTGTGAAAGATCAGTTCAGTCATGAAGAGAGCACTTCACGGAGGAGCATTTGAGGTTATGGTCGCCCTTGACAACCAGCTGTCAATAGTAAAATGAGTGACGTCACCGCTGGGGGATTTTCCACCAAAAAAAAGGAGCGAAAGAGCTGCACGGGAAATGTGCCAGCCCCCTTTCACTGGAACGGCTGCCAATAGGCGGCGTGAAGTAGCCGAGGAGCGCCAATCGTCGTAAAGCAGGGAACAGCGAGTGTTCCTGGCTGTCAAGTTCAACCCAATCAGGAGGCGGCGCTGTGGTTCGCGGCGTGGGCGGAATCCCCTCGGTCAATGTAGCAATCGGAGAGAGTAACACACGTGGGTCATGCACGGGCTGCTATTGACTGTGACATCCACAACAATTCCGCCCGCTGCTCTGGAGTAAGACACAGACCGTGAGCAGGCGATGCCGCCGCTATGACACATTCTGCCGCTGGTCAGTCGCTGGGATGATGTCTCGGAGAACTATTTTACCTCGCTTCCCGGTAGCTCTAAGCAGTGCGTTATTCAACTAGATAACAATAATACCTCTATCCCCATCTTTCTCGTTTCTCGAGCGACTGGTGTCGGATTAGAGTTCGGCTCATCTAATCTGCCGTAATCTCGACTAAATCTATCTAATTGTGCCGGCAAAGCACATCCCCGGAGTTTGGTTGTTCTGTGCTGGGAACAGAGATCCACGGCCGCGAACCCGAGAAACGATTCTGCAGCAGCGCATCCTGACGGACAGAGACCTTGGATAAGCACCAAGCGCCTAGCGACCTATAGTCATAGCAACAGGTTGCCAAGTACTACATACTACGAATTTGGGAGAGGAATACTACTCGAGGCTTGACAACATGTCACCAGTCGAGGAACGGGATGGCAGAGTGTGGATGGGAATCACAGCACCGACTGTGTGACCTGCTACGTCTTTTTTCTTCTTCTAATCCGGCATTTAACGTTGAATGAGACGGCGAATTTACGAACGTGCCCCGGATAACCCGCGCGCTGTGGCAGCTGGCACGGCGAATGACACATTCTTACATTATTGGCAAAGGAGACCGTGGGCGCCTCCCGCTTTCCGCGTGGGGAGGGGGGATTTTGGCTGCCGTTCCCTACTCGTAGTGAGGGTTTTGTCTTGTATGAGGAGAGAATATAAAATCGCCACATTCCCTTCAATGCCTATGGATTAACGCGGGGAGAAGAGGCGCTAGTTTTGGCTAGTCTTGTCGCAGCTCGCGGTCTCCCCCCCCTCCCCCCTGCAAAACCTGTTCTGGAGGGAGTGATTTCGTTCAAGCTTCGCCCAATTATCTGATAGCAGCATTTATTAAACCCCATAACCCAAGCGCGTCATCCTTTTACAATCACGGCGCTAGGTTGTGTGTGTGTGTGTGTATAGGACTGCGAAGGCAAGAACAAAACAATTTTTTTTTGTAACTTTTTTTTTGGAAAATCATTAGAACAGCGCTAAATATAAAAAAAAAATAAAAAAACACTGAGGTGAAATGACATATCTGATCGGGGCTAGGACGCTTGGGATGGAAGAGGCTTCAGCGGACCGGAGCTGCTTGGCTGATTTTGTCTGGAATTCTGCCGCTTTATAAATGATTCACGCGACCCGATTTTTTTTAAAGAGTCTAATTGTCATCACGGTGGGATATTAGCAGTTGCGTGAGTGTGCTCCAGCGCGTGCATCGCCAGTTACGAATTGCCGAGGTGACGGCGATCTCTAGACTTGGGGGGACAAATTGGGAAAATACCCTTTCAAAACGAAGTACGTGTATCTTTATTGATTGGTCTTTGTTTCTTTTCACATTTTTTGTGGATCTTTTTTGACTGCTTGCGACCAGACCTTCTTCGCTGACTGAATGATCATCTGTTGCTGCAACCGGCGCGATTAAGAAGGGATACATGTTTTTTTATTTCATCATTGACAGGATCTTGGATTCGGTGTAACTGTGGAATGTAGAGGCTGAATTTATAATTTTACGACTTTTACCATTTCGGGGACTAGAATTTCAGAGAGATTGGAGACGAAAATGGGAGAAAGAATATTACTACTGTTGTTGCTACTGTTGTCGTTGCATGTCAGTCTCTGATACTGCAGGCTAGCCGTACATAATGGTTCTTCCCGACGCTGCCGGCTTCTTTGAGATACTCGCCTAATTCCTTATCAAACCAGACTGTATCATCTCTGCTGAGGAACGGGGTTTTTGACGTTTAGCATTAGGAACAATAATCAAAAACGCCCGCTGGATTTATTTAAACAAATTTTCCACCCCTGTCGGTCCTGTGTAATTGAGGATAAATGTTGATGATGGAGGAGGACAACGAACTGGAGGCGCATCAGGTTGAAATCGATCCCGATTTCGAGCCACAAAGCCGGCCGCGGTCCTGCACCTGGCCGCTGCCATGTCCGGAGGATTTCCCCGGAGGAGACGAGGTTACCGGGGGTCTCCCACTGTCTTCCATAAAGGTGGAGCCGGATAATGTTCCCGCATGCAGAGGCGAGCGAAGCGGCGGCGCGCCGGCGGAACTGAAACATCCAGCCGGCGCCCCGGCTCCCGCTGCCGGCGCCCTCCCGTGCCTGGCCGGCGCTGCGCTCGACGTGGCCGGTCAGTTGCGCAAAGCCAAGTCCTCGAGGCGAAACGCGTGGGGTAACCAGTCCTACGCGGACCTCATTACCCGGGCCATCGAAAGCACCCCGGAAAAAAGACTCACGCTGTCACAAATATACGACTGGATGGTCCGATTCGTTCCCTATTTCAAGGATAAAGGAGACAGCAACAGCTCGGCGGGCTGGAAGGTGAGGCGCGCGCTGTCTGCCGCGAGAATAACGACGAAGGCTGTTCCAGAGCATGTATTGGAGGCATTGTGGTTTTTTGACGTTGCAACCCGAGAATAGCTACGCGATACTGCCCATTAACCGCTATCATATTGCCGATAAACGGGTTACTTTGCATTTTCATTTTCATTAGACGCCTATTCGGTTGGTGCTCTGTGGAGCGAGCACGAGGGGCAACTGATTTGAAGGCAAATAATGTCTGTCAGGTGTTTTGTCTTTTCATTCTCGTAGGAATACGTCTGCGTTCCATTGGCACGGGACAATTACCCGAATTAAGCAACACACAGTTGCAATTGTGTCAAAATGGGGTGGGGTGAGGTGGTAATCATTGTTGCTTTGGATCGTTTTTTTTTTTTTTTTTGGTTGCGCGTGCAGATGTCGGTGCACATACAAATGTTTATCCACCCTCATTCCGCCCCCCCCTCCCCATATTTACGTGTCATATCGAATTTCATTAGGTGTCAACGTTAAAAGTGTCGCTGATGCCGGATTATGGGTTTATTAAATAAAGCGAGCAATGAAAAAGGTTTAACTGGGCACGGCCAGCGGAACCCCAATTAAATACCCACTATTAAAGAGCCGCGTCTGGAGCTTTTACCCCTTTCCCCTCACGCGAGCCGCTGAGGAAAGGGGACAGAGGGTCATCCGGGGGACACATGGTTTGACAGCTGACTGGCTTCGGCCAGTTCCCGGGACGCGAGTCTACGGCTTGGGGTTTCTACGCTGCACGAGCATCGCCACCCGTCTCGCTCTGCAGCCTGAATTAACCCTTCTTGATCCGCTGCCAACTTTTCACCCCCCCCCCCCCCCCCCGTTTTGTTTATTTATTTTTTTGAACCAAGACACAATTTAAGCGGTACACGTTTGCTTCGGTACTTCAGAATCTATTTTGAGAATACTCAGATCGGATAGACAAGGAGAGAGAGGGGAAAAAAACATATGTTCATAACTCATTTAACTGCCAGTCTTGCCTTTTTCAGATATTAAAAGCACAATTAGTGCAAAACCTGTTTTTATTAAGGGAGATATTAATAAAAAATATTAAGGGAGCGAGCACGAGGCTTTCTCCCCTCACCATCCTGCCCTTTAACGAAGGCGGTTTTTTTTTTGTTTACAGGATAACCGTTTGTTCCGTTTCACTTATAGATCTCGTGCCTCTCCGTGCACACTTCATTGTTCTTTGGGTCTCTCAGGAATTCCTCTCTGCCATCTGCATTTTCCACAGTTCTACTGCGCACGCCACTTGTTGCGTACTACCTTGCACGAGCGGCTGCCTATTCCATTTTAATTATTCGCCTTGCCTGTTGACTATTCCACTTGAATGTGAAATAACAAGACCGTGGGCGTCCTGGGACTCACACAGGCAAATCGCTTCTTTGAAAGGGGGGAAGAAGGGAAGGGAAGGGAAGAGTCGCCGTGCGCGCGCACGTCTGTGAACCTTCTCGCGTTTCCTTGAGCAGGAAGACTCCAAATTTATGTTTGTTTTCGGTAGACAGTAAAAGAACGCAAGTAGCACATAGCTTATGGTGCGAGATTTGCGATGTGCAAATCCCGAACCCAACACTGCCTGGCTTGAATTTAGAGTGGAGTGAGGAGAGATACTAACACAAACCCCGGGGAGTAACTAACACAAACGCCAGAGTACTTGCGGAAAGATATTTTGTAGAAAGATAACAGTGTGTTTGTGTGTGTGTAGGGGTGTTGTAGTGGGAAAAATAGGGAATACTGGAACTGACTCCTACAGGCCCTGAAGGGGGGTTGAGGGGGGGGCAGGGGGGTGGCTCGAAATCCCTGGACTACAGCCTTTGCTTTGGTCTATAGTTTTAAGGGGGTCCACAGAGACTGCGTATGCACAGGGCCCAGGATTTTGTGCAGGACCCCTGCGTGTGTGCGGTTCAGCGTTTGGGACGTTGAAGCCTCAGAACATTGTCTCTGCTCTCCTGTGTTAAATCCCTCTCTGCCGCCCACCTGCAGTGCAGAGCCAGGACCAGCTAGCACGCTGAACCCTCCAGCGCAGAGCCAGGGCCAGATAGCACGCTGAACCCTCCAGCGCAGAGCCAGGGCCCAGAGAGCACGCTGAACCCTCCAGCGCAGAGCCAGGGCCCAGATAGCACGCTGAACCCTCCAGCGCAGAGCCGGCCAGATAGCACCTGAACCCTCCAGCGCAGAGCCGGGCCAGAGAGCACACTGAACCTCCAGCGCAGAGCCAGGGCCAGATAGCACGCTGACCTCCAGCGCAGAGCCAGGGCCAGATAGCACGCTGAACCCTCCAGCGCAGAGCCAGGGCCAGCTAGCACGCTGAACCTCCAGCGCAGAGCCAGGGCCAGATAGCACGCTGAACCCTCCACGCAGAGCCAGGGCCAGATAGCCGCTGAACCCTCCAGCGCAGAGCCAGGGCCAGATAGCACGCTGAACCCTCCAGGGCAGGTCCAGGGCCGAGAGCACACTGAACCCTCCAGCAGAGCCAGGGCCCAGAGGCCGCTGAACCCTCCAGCGCAGAGCCAGGGCCAGATAGCACGCTGAACCCTCCAGCGCAGAGCCAGGGCCAGAGAGCACGCTGAACCCTCCAGCGCAGAGCCAGGGCCAGCTAGCACGCTGAACCCTCCAGCGCAGAGCCAGGGCCAGATAGCACGCTGAACCCTCCAGCGCAGAGCCAGGGCCAGATAGCACGCTGAACCCGCCTGCTGCTCGCGTGCGTGACTCAGGCCCTCTGGCGCTCAGTGCCCGTGTGCAGCTGTGCAGCGCCGCCGCTGGCTGCCGGCTCACGCAGGCCAGTCTGAGCGCTGTGCCCAAGGCCAACAGAGACACTCCCCCTTCCCCCTCCGGGATTCGAACCCGCGACTTTCTGGTCGCAGCACTAGCTGATCCCTCCCCTCCCCTCTGGTTGTCATGGGTGACCCGCGGAAGGGTGATCTTAAAAACTGTGACCGTTCAAACTGCAGTAAAATTCCTGGGATTCCTTTTAGAAAGAAGCCACAGTTTTGACCCGATATTATTCAGGCCAGTATTCCTCAGGTTGCATATGTTTTGGTATGAGAACATGTTTTGTTGAAATTTCCCAGGGATTGTGAATGAGGTGTTTTAATGTTTTTTTTTTTGTTTGTTTTTTTATATAGTAGCATCTGAACAATTGAAGTACTTCAAAAGATGTATTTGACCCAGGTCTGAGTGCCCCCTCTCCCTCAGAGTTCCTGTCCCCACCCCCTCGCCCCCGTTGTTGACAACTTTTTTTTGCCCCTCTGTCACGGGGCGATGTTTCCCATGGCCCAGCGGGTCCGGTAGCGGGTGTCGCCCAAATTTTTCTCTCTTTTTTTTTTGGAGGGAAAAATGCTTCAGGCATTTCCTATTGTTGTCCTTTGTTTCTTCTTTGGTGTGTGTGTGTGTGTGTGGGGGGGGGGGGGATCGGGGGCAGACAGATGCTTTAATGGGACGACCATCGTCCCTGTAAATCTGTAAATGCCGCTACCCTGCGTGTGCCACGCCTCGGTGTGCCCCGACGGACACTGATCTTGTGCACCTGTCCCTTCCAGGTTCCCACCCCACCCCCACGACTCCGCCCCGAAAAATCACTGAAATGGGAATTTCTAACATATTATGAAAAACCACCCAACTAAATAAGCGCGTATATAAACAGCTGTAAAATGATTTGTGTTTGAAAGAGAGAGAGAGAGAGAGACAGAGAGAGGGAGAGAGAGAGAGAGAGAGAAAGAAGTGTCTTATCACTTCCATGTGTGCCTCCTCTGTGGCGAGAATGAGTGCGTTTCCCCACAAGCTCACTCCGAACTTGCCTAACCAACCCTACGCACACACACCACACACACACACCAATACCGCACACACATTCACACACACAGGCACATGCACATATACACACACACACTCACACACGCACATAAACACACATTCACACGTTTGCACACACACACTCACACACACGCAAATACACGCACACACACATGCACATACGCACATTCACATACATTCACACGCACACACTCACTCAGGCACATGCACATATACACGCACATACACGCACACACACATGCACACACACGCACACGCACACACACACACACACTCACATGCACGCACACACACACACACACACGCACACACACACACATTTTCACCCATTCAGTATATTCCATCAGTAGTATGCTATTCTGAAGGCTGTAAGGGAGGCTCAGAGCAGTTTTTTTGGAAGTGGTGCAGAAGGACAGGTGGACCTGGTGCCCAGGAGATAAACAGAGGCCATCATAAATTATTCCGTCTCTACTGCGCTGTTTTATGCTATGCTAGCCTTTCATCCGCCAGTTTGCTATGCTACGCTATGCTACGCAATACTCTGCAATGCTGTTCTTTCCTATGCTCTGCTTTGCTATGGTACTTTGTATTCATCTTTACCATGCTATGCTATGCTGTGCTATGCTACATTATGCTCTGCTATGCTACGCTATGCTATTCATTTCTGTGCTGTGCTATGCTATGCTATGCTACATTACGCTATTCATTTCTGTGCTGTGCTATGCCATGCTAGGCTCTTCTTCGCTGTTCTACTCTACTCTTTGTTCTGCTACGCCACGCTATCATTTGCTGCGCTACAGTGCGTGGCAGAGATTGCCTTCGCCTCAGCGCAGTCACAGTGCCCTTGCAGCCAATCGGTGGCCTCTACAATAATTTGTGTATCGTGGTCTATCTTAAGCGCTAATCCCAGTCATTAGCATTGAAAACCTAGCATTATTAACTGGCTCAGGGTCATTATCTCCCACTGCGAGCGGACTGTAGCGCTTTACTGGGCGAGTCGGGACTGAGAGTGGCTGGGTGAGGGTGCGGGGGTCACCAGAGTCCTCTAAACCGTACCCCCCCCCCAGGACAGCTGGAGGCCCTGATTAGATCCAGGGGCTCGCCTAGACTCCCTGCCCACTTAGAGCCTGCCTTCCTGGGGGAGGGGGCTCTGGTGGAGTGGGGTGGGCTGTGTGATCCAGCTCTGGTTCCTGGCTGAGCCGTGGTTTTGGGGTTTTCCGGCCTTGGAGAGTTTACAGCTGTAGCTGACCGACGGGACGAGGGGACCCTGCCTAAATCCGCAGCCCCGCCCCCTCCCTGGAGAGGCCCTCCGGTGGCGGTTAGTGACTCTGCGCTTAGCGCTTAGCGCTTAGCACGCACTCAGGGACGCAGTCTCACGCGA
The DNA here is from genome assembly GCF_018555375.3 of Anguilla rostrata. Lineage (NCBI taxonomy): Eukaryota > Metazoa > Chordata > Actinopteri > Anguilliformes > Anguillidae > Anguilla > Anguilla rostrata. The sequence continues at coordinate 1,906,675 of NC_057933.1, read as the reverse complement.
TCCGTCCACAGGGCGGGAGGCTCTTCACTGGAGCTGTTCAGGTTCAGAACCTTTCCCATGTATATGAAATATGTACCTGTACAGAAATGTGTTTCATATTCAGTACAGGGTTGTCCCCCATGTTTTATTTGGTTTGTACCTCTTTGCCTCAAGTAAAGTCACATGCAAATTCACCATTTTAGTTGTAGTTCATTGATCCATTTATTTTGGAGATATTTTGTATTAGTCAAGGGACACATTTTTGTGTGTTTTTTTTGTTTTTTTTTGGTGTGCCAACCATGCCAACCCCCCATGGAGGGTTCGTACCCCACGATCACACAGCCGTTTATGGGGTGGGGGTGCCAGGTGATTCCAGGGGTGCCAGGTGATTCTGGGCGTGCCAGGTGATTACGGGGTTGCCAGGCGATTCTGGGGTTGCCAGGCGACTGTGTGAACTCCGGTTCACCCGTGACCCTGCCCTCCTCCTCCCGATCGCTGCCGCTTGGCCGCGAGCCCGTCCTGTTTGGCGAGCGTCGCCATGGCAGCATCTGGCGGCTGGGACGGCCCTGGAGATTACGGCCGTGTGGGGGAGGGGCACACACCCCCCCACCCCCCCGCCCTTGCCCGCCTCCCCCCGGCTATCTTTAGCGAACTCACCCCGGTCGGTGGGGACTTACGCAACCCCTAAATGAGGGGGTTGACACTGGCGGGTGTTATTTCAGAACCTGTCCAGACGCAGCCCCTCCCAGGTAATGAGGGTTATTAAGAGCTCTATTTAAAACAGGTAGGCAGCCAGCACAGCGCTCGCTCAAAGCCTCCCCCCGAAGACAGGACCCGTCTGCTGCGCTGTGTTACGCTGCGTTTCACTGTGTTACACTGTGTTGTACTGTGTTACGCTGCGTTTCACTGTGTTACACTGTGTTGTACTGTGTTACGCTGCATTTCACTGTGTTACACTGTGTTACGCTCTTCCACTGTTTACCTGTTTGACTGTGTTAGCTGTGTGTGTTTACGTGTTCACTGTGTTAGCTGTCGTGTTACACTGTGTTAGTGTACTGTTTACGCTGTGGACTGTGTTATGCTGTGCTGTGTTACGCTGTGTTCTGCTGTGCTGTGTTACACTGTGTTACGCTGTTGCTTTAGGCGAAGTTATTTTGCGCTGTTTTGCGTTGCATTGCGGTGTGTTGGTGTGCTACGTTGTTGCGTTGTGTTGTGAGCTGGATGAAACGCTTGTGCCCTGCCCCCTCCTGCTGATTGGCTGAGGCTGAGCATTGTCTCTGGCGTGAGACGCTCCCCCCCATTACATTACATTACATTACATTCACTCTGCAGACGCTCTTATCCGGAGCGAGTGACGGTGTGAGAGAGCGTGAGCGAGTGACGGTGTGAGAGAGCGTGAGCACATCCACTCACTCAGTGAGTGTTCTCACAACAACCAGGCTAATGAGTCTCAAAAAGTACAGCGAAAAAAAAACGGTTGTGGGGAGCATCGCTTCAACGTTTTAACATCACCACGTGCCCCCCCCCTTCCCCCTCCCCCCCCGCCACATTCTGGCTGCCAGCTTTGAGATGTACCCATTGACTCTTTTGTTTTGGGGGGGGGGATGGGGTGAGTGGGGCGGCGACGAGAGGGGGTGGGTGTTTGCTAGCTCTTCAGAGAGTACAGTATGTTCCGCAAAAAACAGCTCGGATAAAT
>NC_057933.1:1897500-1902500 GCF_018555375.3 Anguilla rostrata | reverse complement strand
TGTGTGTGTGTGATGTGGTGTGATGGGTAGTGTGTGTGTGTGTGTGTGTGGTGTTGTGGGCTTGTGTGTGTGTGGTGATGTGTGTGTGTGTGTGTGTGTGAGTGAGTGTACTGGGGGCCAGTGATGCTTGTGTGTGTGATGGTGTGTGTGTGTGTGTGAGTGAGTGTACTGGGGGCCAGTGATGCTCGTGTGTGTGGAGGGCAGTAAGTCAGACGGTCTAATCTGAAGTGACGAGGCTGTTATTTATAACGTGTCTTTAGGTAACGGGACGGAAGGTCAGCGGTCTGCGTCTCCACAGAGAGAGAGAGAGAGAGAGCAGCAGAGAGGGAGAGAGGGAGAGAGAGCAGCAGAGAGGGAGAGGGCGAGAGAGAGAGAGAGGGAGAGAGAGAGAGAGGGAGCATCAGAGAGGGAGAGGGGCAGAAAGATTGAAATGAAGAGAAATGGAGCAGAAATGTCTTCCTTCTGGTTTTCTTTTTCATTTAGACTATGGAAGGGTTTTATTGGAAAGGAATAAACTCTTAAAAGGAGAAGGGGCATGAGCCTGTCGACATTAAACTCATAGAAAGAGTGAGAGAACGAGTGTAGAGAAAGAACGACAGAATAAAGGACACAGATTAAGAGAGATGGAGAAAGGAGGCAGAGAAAATGGGAGAAAAAGAAAGAGAAGGTGACTGATGGAGAGAGACCCAGAGATAGCTGGATGTGCTCTTCTATTGTGTGATCATTTATTGTGCTTTTTTTGTATATGTAGTAAACATAAACGCAAAAATACACACTAGCGATCCTAACGTATGTCACGCCAAGAATAAAAACGTAAATTAAATTTTCAGATGGAGGGAGGGAGGGAGGGAGGGAGGAAGGGAGGCTGATGAAAGGCGAGCGAAAGAGAGCGGGAGATTTCCACCACGCGGCCGCGCGCTGTAGCATCCCCCCCCCCCCCAGCCGCGGTCACCATGGCGATGGCAAAGCAGTCGCCGTAGTGACGGCAGCTCGGCCCCTGCATCAGCAGCATAGACGGTGTGTGTGTGTGGCAGCAGCAGCAGCATCAGCAGCAGAGAGACGGTGTGTGTGTGTGTGTGGCAGCAGCAGCAGAGACGGTGTGTGTGTGTGGCAGCAGCAGCAGAGACGGTGTGTGTGTGTGTGTGTGTGACAGCAGCAGTAGAGATGGTGTGTGTGTGTGTGTGTGGCAGCAGCAGTAGAGACGGTGTGTGTGTGTGGCAGCAGCAGAGACGGTGTGTGTGGCAGCAGTAGAGACGGTGTGTGTGTGTGTGTGTGTGTGTGGCAGCAGCAGTAGAAGACGGTGTGTGTGTGTGGCAGCAGTAGAGGACGTGTGTGTGTGTGGCAGCAGCAGCAGCAGAGACGGTGTGTGTGTGTGTGTGGCAGCAGCAGCAGAGACGGTGTGTGTGTGTGTGTGCAGCAGCAGCAGCAGTAGAGACGGTGTGTGTGTGTGGCAGCAGCAGCGGCAGTAGAGACGGTGTGTGTGTGTGTGGCAGCAGCAGAGACGGTGTATGTGTGTGTGTGGCAGCAGCAGTAGAGACGGTGTGTGTGTGTGGCAGCAGTAGAGATGGTATGTGTGGCAGCAGCAGCAGAGACGGTGTGTGTGTGGGGCAGTAGCAGCAGAGACGGTGTGTGTGTGTGTGTGTGGCAGCAGCAGTAGAGACGGTGTGTGTGGCAGCAACAGCAGCAGCAGAGGGTGCAGACCGAGGGCTCTCCACAGCCAGTCTAGCACAGAGAGAGAGAGGGAGGGAGAGACGGAGCGAGGGATGAACACTGCCAGGCTGGCACGGAGGTGTGGAAAGCCCTCTCTTCTGTTATTGTTATTACACAAAGACCTGGCAGAGACTGAGACCTGGCAGAGACAGGGACCAGGGTGTCGGGGGAGAGGGGGCGGGGGGAGTGAGACGGGTGTGTCAGAGGAGACTGGAGTGGTCCGTAGACTTAGCTGATCATTTTGATCCATACTTTGTGATTCACGGATGAGGCTGTCAGGGAGACAGAGAGGCGTAGAGAGAGTGAGAGCGAAAAATAACATGTGTGAGAGAAGACATTATTGTTGTGTTTGTCAAGTGGCAGAGATGAGATGGCAGAGTAGGTGACAGGTGTCGGGAGTGCGGGGGGGGTGGGGGGTGAGAGGTGTGTGAGGTGGTGGGGCTGTCCTAGACTTTGTGTCTGTTTGATCCATATTTGTGATTACGGTGAGTGCTGTAGTGTGAGAGGGTGTGAGAGAGTGGGCGAATAAATGTGTGGAGGATGACATTAGTGTGTGTGTGTGTGTGTGTGTGCGTGTGTGCGTGTGTGCATGCGTGTGCGTGTGCGTGTGCGTGTGCGTGTGTGTGTGTGTCTGGGAGGGGTATTGTTTGGTAAGGTGTGGCTGTACATCCTCACGCTGTTTATTGATCTTGGTTGGAGTTGGGAGATTGCTCTCCCTCTCTCTCTCCCTCTCTCCCTCCCCCTGCAAATGTGACATTACTCATGCACTCTGTCCTGATGTTATCTGGGGCTTATACCGCTCAGTGTTTTATGCTTGGCGTGTAATCTATAACCCGCAGGAGGACCGTCCCAGGGTCAGCTCAGGCTACACACTGCTCTTAAAGGGACACCTGCTGTGGTTTAGCAGGACAGCTATCTGCCCCCCCCCCCCCCCATGTCACGCCTACCTAAACCAATCGGAGCGCACAAGGTCCCATATCTAAAGCCCAACCAATCAGATAGCCCCATCAAGGCAATCCCATATCTAAAGCCCAACCAATCAGAGCGCACAAGGTCCCATATCTAAAGCCCAACCAATCAGAGCGCACAAGGTCCCATATCTAAAGCCCAACCAATCAGAGCGCACAAGGTCCCATATCTAAAGCCCAACCAATCAGAGCGCACAAGGTCCCATATCTAAAGCCCAAGCTGTAGCGCGTGCTTGCTTTGTGGATGAAATAATTAATCCGTTGGATCAATAAGAACTCAGACGCACTTCAAAGCAATAGCTGGGCGTACATTAATAATTTTTTGAGGAAATCTCAAATGGCCGCACATGTGAACAGCAATGAAATGAGTGCACAGGAAAGCTGGGTGCTTACTTGCACTGTGACAATTAGTATGGCTGGGTGTTTGTCACAGAAATCACAGGTTTCTGTGACAAACAGGTTTTAGGGAAATCACGTGACTTTCCCTATTTCTTGCCATTTTTGTGATTTCCCCTGTTGTCAGTGTTTCCTTGATTTTTCGGCTTTTTTGGATGATAACTGTCAACATTAATGTCGCCTACAGTGGTATATTAAGAGGGATCTTTTATGCTGAAATTCCCGGAGACTAAAAACGGGCTAGAAAACTAAACACAAAAAGAGGAAATAAAAGCGGGAATAATCGCTGCTCTTGCTCTCCTAAAGCCCAAGACTTCGGGCCTGATGGGAAAATGGCTGCCGGTGTCTTGCCGCCGTGGCAACAGATTCCAGACCTCAGGGTGTGAGGGGCAGAGTCAGGAAGGATGCTGCGAGGATAGATCGGTCCCCAGAGACTCAGCCAGGACTGAAACTGGCAAGCTCCGCGGCTCTGTCGTCTGCAGTTGAGACGTTTGGTCCAAACGGAGGCTGTCGGAGCGGCTTCGTCCCCCCTCAGTTCCGCTGACGCTCAGGAGGCTGCCGGCCTCCTCCGCTGGGCTCGTTCCTCACTCTGGAGCCCAAACCCATTCCATCGCGTTTACGCGAGTAACGTGGGATTTATCAGGAGTTTTCATTCTGTACGTCAGTCTGTTCGCAGGATCCGAAGGGATTTCACGAGCGCGCTGAACTGTTGGTATTGTGTGCGTGAATGAAAAACGCGGCTGTAAAGCTTGTTTTGCACGTTTGTGCTTTTATTATTCCATTCATTCATCTTTTCATCTTCATATTTAGATTTTGTTTTTTAATGTAGCAAAACTACTTGAATTAGAAGTCAATCGAATATTATAATTCACCCAGCGTAGAAGACTGGGCCCAGTTCTGACCCAGCTCCCCCTGGCAGATGTGCTTCGTTTGTGGCCTTGGATTTTCTTTCCTTATTTGACTCCAGTTCCGTGTGAAACCATTTTCGTTTTGCCTGTTGCTCAGGACGTGCGGCTTGAGACCCAGAGTCTGCAGCAGCAGCTCTGTCTGCCCAGGGTTTAGTCTTCCCCGGCCCTGACACTCCGGTGTTCACTCTCCTGAGCAAAGTGTGTTTTCTGGCTCGTCCTGCCATTGACAGCCGTTCAGCCTCCACTTCAGAGAAGGTTTCATTTCTCTGGTCTTTTCGTGGCCGTCTCTGTAAACTGGGTGCAGTGGAATCCCGAGCTCCAGATGTGGCATATTAGGGGTGTCAGTTTTATGCAAATCACAAGGTCTGTGAACACGCTTTTCATTTACGATTGCTCTGCGTTTATCAACATACGCGCGTGGATATGACAACAAAAGCTGCGTCTACACATGTTTGATGAATCTTGTGGAATTAGTAAGTTTTCAATTATGTGTAAAGTTACATGCATTTCTCTGAAAATATTGAATAATGAGGCTCAGTGAGTGTGTTACTGTGAATGTGTGTGTGTGTGTATGTGTGGTTATGGAAATCTATAAGTGCATTGTTAGTGTATTTTTGTGTGCATGTGTGCATGTGCATGTGTGTGAGTGCATGCTTGTGAGGGTGAGTATGTGTGTGTGAGTGTGCGTGCGTGTGTGTGCATGTGTGTGTGTGCATTCGTGTGTGTGAGTGTGCGTGCGTGTGTGTGTGTGCATTCGTGTGTGTGCGTGTGTGCGTGTGAGTGTGAGTGTGCGTGCGTGAGTGTGCATGTGTATGCGTGTGCGTGCGTGTAAGTGTGCTTGTGCGTGTGCGTGCGTGTGTATGCATGTGTGTGTGCGTGCGTGTGTATGCATGTGTGTGTCTGTGCCTGCGTGTCTGTGCTGATGGGCGCAGTGGGACTCTTGGTCCAGGGGGAGCAGCTCTTGTTAATAATTCAGACGAGGCTCATTATCAAGGCAGTGCAGATTTCTTCCTGATTT
>NC_057933.1:1890000-1892500 GCF_018555375.3 Anguilla rostrata | reverse complement strand
AGCGTCTAATCCCCCCCCCCCCACCCCCCCACCCCCCCGCGCTAACAAGCCCGCCCTGGAAATGCTCCTCAACTGCCCTTTCTTTCTCTCTTTCTCCTCCTCTTTCTCTCTTTCTTTCTTTCTCTCTGCCGTGTCCATTGATCCCATTTTGCCACCGTGGCTTGCAGGAGGCCTGTGTGATGGATCAGTCAGGCTGGGCCCAAGTCTCTGCTGAGCTGAACTAACAATGATGAATTACCCACAATCCTTCGAGGGGCACAATTCAGATCATTGGCAAAGAAAATTCAATACAAATACATAGGGGAAATTACCATGATTTCCCAAATATTATTATTATTATTATTATTATTATTATTATTATTATTGTGTAACAGTGTCTTGGAAGAGGTTCCCTCTCGGGCACAGAGTGACATTCGGAAAATAAAAGTCACCTGCAAGCCTGTTCTCATCACCCCAGAGAGCTGTGGATCTGGGGGGTGGGGGGGGGGGGTTCTGGAGGAGCAAGCTGTTGCTATTGGAGGGGGGGGGGCAGGGGGTGGGGGGGGCTGGGGTTGTACGTCTGCTGCTCTCCCAGGAGCCGAGCAGCCACCCCCCCCCACCATCTCTGCAGTCTCTCCTGCTCCTCAATTAAACTAATTGGACATCTTGGATTCCCTGGTGCTGAGAGAGAGAGTGAGAGAGAGAGGGAGGGAGGGAGGGAGAGACAGACAGAGAGAGAGTAAGAGGGAGGGAGGGAGAGACAGAGAGAAATGGAGAGAGACGGAGGCAGAAAAGAAGATGGAAACAGGCGAGAGATTGAGAGAGACAGAGATGGAATTTGACATTGAATGGAAGGACAAATGGAGAGTGGAGAGAACAAGGGAGAAACAGAAAGAGGCAGAGATGGAGAGGGATGAGAGAGAGCAAGTGAGTGATAGAGAGAGAGGGGAGAGCGAGAGAAAGAGAGAGAGTGGTTTACTGATCAGACAGCAGGGTCAAGGGCTGGCAGGAGGGGGGGATGCCCCTCCCCCCACTCAAACCCCCCCTCCCCCCCCCCAGTCTCTGAGTGACTCATGCAGGCTCTAATTACAGCTTCAGTTTGGCTTCAGCGCTGAGCTTCAGAAGTCTGCTGCTGCTGATTAATATTTCATCCCCCCCCCCACTGCCCCGGCCCCCCCACCGAGCCGCTGGAATCCCGTGGCCCCCACTCCGCCACGGCTATGAAGTGTCCTACTCTTCCTCCTCCTCTTCCTCTGTTTCTGCTCTTCTTTCCGCAGCCTAGACAGCCCGCCCCCCTCAGTGCTGGACCCTAACTCAAACTGACTTAATTGGGCTCTTTCTCTTACTGCAAACGGGGGTGCGCCTATCCAGTCACCCTCCCTCCCTCCCCCCCCCTCTGTCTCTCATGCTCTCTCGCTCTCCTTCTCTCTCCCTCTCTCCGTCTCTCTCTCCCTCTGTCCCTCTCTCTCTTTCTCTCTCCTCATGGCGGTACGCCACAGTGATATGGCACAGTGATATGGCACAATGTTACAGCACAGTGTTAAGGCACAGTGATATGGCACAATGTTACAGTACAGTGATACAGCACAGTGTTAAGGCACAATGATATGGCACAGTGTTACAGCACAGTGATACAGCACAGTGTTAAGGCACAGTGATATGGCACAATGTTACAGCACAGTGTTAAGGCACAGTGATATGGCACAATGTTACAGTACAGTGATACAGCACAGTGTTAAGGCACAATGATATGGCACAGTGTTACAGCACAGTGATACAGCACAGTGTTAAGGCACAATGATATGGCACAGTGATACAGCACAGTGTTAAGGCACAGTAATATGGCTAGTGGCAGTGTTATGGCAGTGTTAAGGCACAGTGCTGTGGCACAGTGGTACAGCACAGTGTTACAGCCCAGTGGTACGCTACGCTACATTGCACTGTGCTGTGATATGGCATGGTCTGGCAAGGTTTAGTGTGGTATATTATGGTTTGGTGGGGTACCATAGGAATGTTTTGTGTGGTATAGTATGGTTGGTGTGGTATGGTGTGGTGTGGTATCGTATAGTTTGGTGTGCTAAGTTTTGGCGTGGTATAGTAGAGAATGGTTTGATGTGGTATAGGTTAGGTTGTTCTGGTATGGTTTGGTGTGAAATGGTTTCTGGGAGGAAAAGAAGGACAATGGCAGACAGGAACACACACGCACCCTCATGCCTGTTCACACACATACAATCACACATGTACACACACACACACACAAACACACACACATACACCCATACAGAGTGAAGGATAGCTTGATGAAAAAGAGAGAGGAAGAGGGACAGAGGGAGAGATAGACTAAACTTGAGGGTCGCACAAGGCCATGGGACAGTGGGACTGGGGAGACAGGGTGGGCGTGTGGGGCGGGGGCGGGGGGGGGTACTCTCTTCCCTCTCTTTGCTGTTGTTGTGAGTAACTGGTTGGCAACCATATTAAATCAAAGCGGAAAAAACACACTGAGCTTGACTGGGGTGTGTGT
>NC_057933.1:1862500-1885000 GCF_018555375.3 Anguilla rostrata | reverse complement strand
ACTGTGTGTGCATATTTGTGTGTGTGTGTGCGTACGTCTCCTGTGTGTGCGAACATGTGTGTGTGAGTGTCACAAAATGACACACAGAAGTTTGCCTCTTTCAAATCCTAAATGAACCAATCAGAGGACAGAAGGCCGAGATGCGGCCCCTCCCCCGTCGGGAACGTGCGTTTCCAGGGCGATAAAGCGGCTTTAGCGGCGGAGCGGCGTGGGCGGGGGGCGGGGGGGGGCGGGTGGTTAGAGAGGGGGGGGGTTAGAGAGGTCCTAATCGCTTTACCTCCAGAGGGAGGGCACTTAGGACGGGGCTCACCCGAAAGCGCTCTCCCTGGTGTCAGGACCTCAGGAAAGCTGCTAATGCAGAATCGGGAGCTGATTGGCTAGGCCTGCAGAATCGGGAGCTGATTGGCTGGGCCTGCAGAATCAGGAGCTGATTGGCTGGGCCTGCAGAATCAGGAGCTGATTGGTCTGGTGCTCCTGCGGCCGCCGGGCTGTTGTATCTCTTTCAGAACCCTTTGTGTGTGGGCGGGGCCGGTGATTTGGGATGATAATAAATGTAGCGGGTGTTTGAGCGCCTGATTTTACGCGCTCTAGTGGGGGGGGGGTCTGCCCCGACGTTCCAACACAAGCAGCCATTGTCTCAGCTCATTAACGGAATCTCAGGAGCGGGTGAGGGGGTGGCGGGTCGGGAGACGGGGGGTGTGTGTGTGTGTGGGGGGGTGGGGGGGTTGGGTGTAACATAGAGCCTGTTGCTGAGCCAGTATAGCAGCTGTCAGGATTTGAACCTGCAATCTCCTGGAGACGTGGCATAGTGCACGTGGGATGTTACATCCGGGAGAGTGACTGTTCATAACGCCAGTGAAAAAGCAGAATCTTGTCCACCTCCTGCCCCGCCCTCCCCCCCTCCCCCAACATAAGCACCTGGTCTGTCAAAAATGATGCACCCTTGCCTCTCCCCACCCTACCCACCACGGAGTCACAACTGCCCCAAACCCAAACCCGGACCCATCCCAAGAACTCCGCCCCGCCCGGACAGAGCAGTTTGGGATCCACCCAGCTGGGGGGCCGTGGAGTTAACCGGGATTAGCCGGGATTGTCTGGGATTACGCGGGATGGAGTGGGATTAAGTGTGATTGCCAGGTTCTGGGGGTGTTAGGGGGGCCAGGAGGTGAAGCGTTACCCACAACGCCGCTGCCTCAGACAGGCGAGACGGGGTGGGGGTGGGGGGGGGGGGGGGGGAGGTTGGGACGATGATGCAGACCTGAACAGGCAAAAAAAACAAAAAACTATTTATATCCCTGAAGGGGACATGCTGGGGATAGTATGACACCCTGTGTTTAAAGCAGGACTGACACACACTCACACACACACACACACTCACACACACACACACACACACACACACACACACACACACACATCCACACACACACACACACCACACACACAACACACACACACACACAGTCACACACACACACACACACTCACACACTCACACACACACACACACAACACACACCACACACACACACCACCACACACACACACACACACACACACACACACCCGGGGTGGGGATGGGTGCTGGGGGGGGGTGTGCGGGGTGGAGGCCCCGGGGTGGGGATGGGCGTTGGCGGTAAAGCCTCTCTGGTCCGCTTTGCCGTGGGAACCGAGAGGAGAACTAACAGAGACTCTCAGACGCTGGGACAGACTGTACTGGAGGGAGGGGCTGAAGGAATAGAGCAGGGCTGGCTGTGATTTGCTGAAGGAAGAATGTGGGGCTGACTGTGATTGGCTGAAGGAAGGGTGTGGGGCTGGCTGTGATTGGCTGAAGGAAGGGTGCAGGGTGGCTGTGATTGGCTGAATGAAGGGTGGAGGGCTGGCTGTGATTGGATGAAGGAAGGGTGCAGGGCTGGCTGTGTTTGGCTGGAATCATTACATTTGGGTGAGCAGACTTATGGAGGGGCAGGTAGCTCATTGGTGTGGAGAGATACATTATGGTACAGTGTGTGGTTGGCATGGCTGGTGGTACAGTCGGGTTGGGGTGTTTGGCAGTAGGTGTGTTTTGTGCTAAAGTGCGGCTGGTGCATTCGGTAGTTGGTGTGTTTGGTGGTACTGTGTGGTTGGCATGTTTAGTGTTTGGTGTGTTTAGGTTCACAGTGCGGTTGGGGTGTTTGGTGGTACAGTGCTGTTGGGGTGTTTGGTGGTACAGTGCGGTTGGGGTGTTTGGTGGTACAGTGCTGTTGGGGTGTTTGGTGGTACAGTGCGGTTGGGGTGTTTGGTGGTACAGTGCGGTTGGGGTGTTTGGTGGTACAGTGCGGTTGGGGTGTTTGGTGGTACAGTGCGGTTGGGGTGTTTGGGTTCACAGTGCGGTTGGGGTGTTTGGGTTCACAGTGCGGTTGGGGTGTTTGGTGGTACAGCGCTGTTGGGGTGTTTGGTGGTACAGCGCTGTTGGGGTGTTTGGTGGTACAGCGCTGTTGGGGTGTTTGGGTTCACAGTGCGGTTGGGGTGTTTGGTGGTACAGCGCTGTTGGGGTGTTTGGTGGTACAGTGCGGTTGGGGTGTTTGGTGGTACAGTGCTGTTGGGGTGTTTGGTGGTACAGTGCTGTTGGGGTGTTTAGGGTTTGGGGTGTTTGGGTTCACAGTGCGGTTGGGGTGTTTGGTGGTACAGTGCGGTTGGGGTGTTTGGTGGTACAGCGCTGTTGGGGTGTTTGGTGGTACAGTGCGGTTGGGGTGTTTGGTGGTACAGCGCTGTTGGGGTGTTTGGTGGTACAGCGCTGTTGGGGTGTTTGGTGGTACAGTGCGGTTGGGGTGCAGCTACACAACCCTGCACCTCTCGCACACACACTCACACGTAGACACACACACACACACACACACACACACACACACACATTCACTTACACACACACCTACAGATACATATATACACTCACACACACTCACTCACTCACTTGAACACACACAAACGCACCCACATTCACTTACACACACACACACACACATACAGATACACACACACACACACATACAGATACACGCACATACACACACACACACACACACAGATACACGCACATACACACACACACACACACACACACACGTACTCACTCTCACTAGCACACACACCTTGGTTTTATTCTTCCATCCCGTTTACCCTGTCGCCATGGTTACTCACAGCTGGGGTTCTCCGTGGTGATGGGGTTGCCTGGCGCCCAGGCTTACGGCTCTCCATTTTGGGGCCTTTTTGCGTATTTTTGCTAATAGGAAGATGGGGGGATGGGCTGGGGGCTGGAGAGCATCAATGCAGGCTGCATCTGTGTATCCTGGGAGTACCCCTCCCCCCAGAAACTGCTTTGCGTGTACTGCATGATCTATGTGTACTGTGTGTTTTGTGTGACTACATTTTGTGTGTATTGTGTGTTTTGCATGTACTACATGATCTGTGTGTACTGCGTATTTTGTGTGACTGCATGTTGTGTATGTACTGCGTGTTGTGTGTGTACTGCATGTTGTGTGTACTGCATGTTTTGTGTGTACTGCATGTTGTGTGTACTGCATGTTTTGTGTGTACTGTGTGTTGTGTGGGACGGAGTGTGGCACAGTGGGTAAGGAACTGCGCTTGTAACCGAAAGGTCGCAGGTTCGATTCCCGGGTAAGGACACTGCCGTTGTACCCTTGAGCAAGGTACTTAACCTGCATTGCTTCAGTATATATCCAGCTGTATAAATGGATACAATGTAAAATGCTATGTAAAAGTTGTGTAAGTCGCTCTGGATAAGAGCGTCTGCTAAATGCCTGTAATGTAATGTAATGTAATGTGTATGTACTGCGTGTTGTGTGTGTACTGCATGTTGTGTGTACTGCTTGTTGTGTGTGTGTGACTGTGATGTTTTGGTGGGAAGCTAATTTACTGGCCTTTCCTGTATTGGTCCTTTTTGAGTCCAACTGTACAATGGAGCTGTAGACCACTGGCACACACATGCGCACACACACACACACACACACACACACACACATACACATTGTTATCCATTATCTCTTTAATGTGAATATGATGTCATTACATTTGGCGGATGTGTGAGACAGTGACTGATTTCATGAATGAGTGTGTGAATGAAAAAGTGATCTTGCGAATGAGTGAGTGATAGATTAAATAAAGGAGTGCAGGCAGTGATGTGAGGGGGGATGATAGGCCAAGAGATGGAGAGACTGAAAGTGTCAGAGAGAATAAAATGAAGAGAGGAGAGAGAGGAAGAGAGAGACAGCATCATGTCATGGTGTGAAATCAGGGTGTGCAACTCAATGTTGCAGGTTCGATTCCCAGATGGAGGCACAGCCATTGTACCCCTTGGTAAAGCTACGTAGCCCGAACTGCTTCAGTATTCGGCTGTATTAATGCATTGCAATTATAAAATGTGAGCTTTGCTTTGGATCAGAACGTCTGCTAAATGCCCAAATGTAAGTATAATTGCATTTCTTTTCCACATTTAGTGGATGCTTTTATCTGGAGTGACTCAAATGGCTTATGTTTTTGTTAGACTGGCAATAATGGGGGGGGGGGGGAGGATTTGGGGAAGAGGGGGTTTAGGAGGAGTCGGGGGTGGGGGGGCAGGACATAAAGAGAGGGGGTGTGGCCACCAGGTAAACCTCGCTACGGACTCTCAGAGCCGTTTGCAGCTGAAGGCTCTGTGTCCTCAGTTTGAGGCTGAAGGCTGTGTCCTCAGTTTTAGGCTGAAGGCTGTGTCCTCAGTTTGAGGCTGAAGGCTCTGTGTACTCAGTTTGAGGCTGAAGGCCCTGTGTACTCAGTTTGAGGCTGATGGCCCTGTGTACTCAGTTTGAGGCTGAAGGCTCTGTGTACTCAGTTTGAGGCTGAAGGCTCTGTGTACTCAGTTTGAGGCTGAAGGCTCTGTGTACTCAGTTTGAGGCTGAAGGCTCTGTGTCCTCAGTTTGAGGCTGAAGGCTCTGTGTACTCAGTTTGAGGCTGAAGGCTCTGTGTACTCAGTTTGAGGCTGAAGGCTCTGTGTACTCAGTTTGCTGGCGATGGCTCTGTGTCCTCAGTTTGAGGCTGAAGGCTGTGTACTCAGTTTGCTGGTGATGGCTCTGTGTACTCAGTTTGAGGCTGAAGGCTGTGTCCTCAGTTTGAGGCTGAAGGCTGTGTACTCAGTTTGAGGCTGAAGGCTCTGTGTACTCAGTTTGAGGCTGAAGGCTCTGTGTACTCAGTTTGAGGCTGAAGGCTCTGTGTACTCAGTTTGAGGCTGAAGGCTCTGTGTACTCAGTTTGAGGCTGAAGGCTTGTGTCCTCAGTTTGAGGCTGAAGGCTGTGTACTCAGTTTGAGGCTGAAGGCCCTGTGTACTCAGTTTGAGGCTGAAGGCTGTGTGGCCTCAGTTTGAGGCTGAAGGCCCTGTGTACTCAGTTTGAGGCTGAAGGCTGTGTACTCAGTTTGAGGCTGAAGGCCCTGTGTACTCAGTTTGAGGCTGAAGGCTGTGTGGCCTCAGTTTGAGGCTGAAGGCTGTGTACTCAGTTTGAGGCTGAAGGCTCTGTGTACTCAGTTTGAGGCTGAAGGCTCTGTGTACTCAGTTTGAGGCTGAAGGCTCTGTGTCCTCAGTTTGAGGCTGAAGGCCCTGTGTACTCAGTTTGAGGCTGAAGGCTCTGTGTCCTCAGTTTGAGGCTGAAGGCTGTGTACTCAGTTTGAGGCTGAAGGCCTGTGTACTCAGTTTGAGGCTGAAGGCCTGTGTACTCAGTTGACGGCTGAAGGCTCTGTGTCCTCAGTTTGAGGCTGAAGGCTGTGTACTCAGTTGATGCTGTGATGGCTCTGTGTCTCAGCTTATGTGGCAGCTTCATGTGACCGTTGGGATGAAGAGCGTCTGTCTCTGAGAACTGTGCTGTTGCTGTGAGCTAATGTGCAGGTATGGAGCCACGCTCTGGATACGACGTCCACACACGCGCTCGTCATCAAGACCACACCTACCCCACACACACACTCACACCTCACACACACTCACAACACACACCACACACACACACACACCGATAACCTCTCACACACACACACACCACACCACACACTCTCACACACACACACACACACCACACACCTCACACACACACACACCACACACACACTCTCACCACACACACACACACACACACACCCACACACACACACACACACCACACACTCACCCACACCACACACAACACACCACACACACACCACACACACACACTCACACCAACACAACACCACTCTCCACCACACACACACACACCACTCACACGCATCCACACACTCTCTCTCACACACACACGCACACACACACACACTCACACGCATACACACACTCTCTCTCACACACACACACACACTCACACACACACTCACACGCATACACACACTCTCTCTCACACTCACACACACACTCACACGCATACACACACTCTCTCTCACACACACACCCACACACACGCATACGCACACTCTCAAACACACACACGCTCACACACACACACACATTTCCACTCCCACCCAGGAGCTAAATAAGCACAGCTAAATAAGGATGGGGTCCAGTTTGTACCAACCAGATCTGTCCCTTCCTAGTCCTTGGGGTGTCTGTCTCACCCCTGCCCTCCCAGTCACCATGCCTGTCTGTACTGGCGCCCCCCTGTGGTGGAATAAACTGCCCACAGTGGTCAGGACAGCGGAGTCATTGGCTGTCGTGATTTAGACTAAAGACCCACCTCTTCAGTCAGCCTATCGGCTCCTCTTATCACCGGCTGTGCTGATGAATTTGGTGATCGTTATGGCGTTAGTGCTGCCTCCTGTGTTACCGTGTATTTGGGATGTTTGTGCCACTGTTCTAGGTTGCCATGGGTACCTGCATTAGTGCTTAATTGATGTTATAGGTGTGTTCTCTCCGGTCTGGGAGTGTTCTTACCCTGGGCTCAGGTGGAGGCACTTTGTTTTTTACTTATTTTTAAACTGTTATCTAATCAGGTACGGCACCTGAGAGCTCAGTTCTCTTTCACAGTTCTCTGGGGAATCGGTGTGGCCAGGGAATGTGTAGCCAATCAGATGTAGGGGATGATTAGCCAATCAGATGGAGAGAATGATGATCAGGTGGCCAGATATCGAGAGCCGGTTTTGTGGGAATTTGTTTAATGAGTTTAATGGCTCTTCTGAAGGATGGCACCTCGTATAACACAGTGTCCCCATCACATCATAAATCGCTCTGGATAAGAGTGTCTGCTAAATAAATGTGGCATAGTGAGTCCAGTCAGAACGGTACCCCCCCCAACCAGCCAATCCAGTTAAAACCAGTTCCAGGGTCTGTGCTGAGCTGGAGGCTGAGCTGGATTGGTACAGATCTAGATTTGTCCTCCAATCACATTCCTTCATCCGGCAGTCCTTTGAGTGCCTCTTCCCTCTTCTCTTCTCTGCTGTCTTCCTTTTTTAAAAAAACAAAAAAAAAAAAAAAAAGTTTTATTTTTGTAATTTACTTTCATATTCCTGAAGTAAATCTGGCTGGCTGCCCGGGTTCAGTATTTAAAGAGCTCTCCTAACAAATCAATAGCGGAGTCTGTCTGCCAAGACGTCCGCCAGACGTGAATCACTGAATCATTCCTTAACCTTCGGCAGAGGTTGGAGTGAGCTTTCAGCATCCATCTCTCCCCCCCCCGCCACCCCCCCAACCTGCTCCCCGCCCAGCGTTTCCTTCAACACCCCCCACCCCCGAGACGCTGCCAATCACACCCAACGCGCATGCCACTAACCGCCCCCTCCACCCCCCCAGAGCTGGGGAGGTCGGGTCCGATTTCGACATTTCAATTTCAGCCAATTCAGGAAAATTCATTGAAATTCGCTTCACGAATCCTCAGATTCCTCCTGGACTATTACAGCCCTCTTTTCCCTTTTTTTTACTATCGCTGAAGTGAATTCCGGTTGGTTTGCCTGAATTGACTGGAGCTGTGAATGAATTTAAGGGCCAATCCTGACACTCGCATGGTGTCTCTTGTCATCTGTGCTAAATTATAACACTGTCTCTGAAAAGCACAATAAATAAAATTGCATTATCATGTACTTATCTTGTGTATTATATTAATAATAACAATAATAATAATAATTATAATTATTATTACTTCTCTAATGTAGCCTCTCCCACTCTGTTTCTCTCTCCCTCTCTCTCTCTCTCCCTCCCTCCCTCTCCCCCTCCCCCTCTCTCCCCCCCCTCTCCCCCCCTCTCCCTCCCTCCCTCCCTCCCTCCCTCTCTCCATCGCAGAACTCCATCCGGCACAACCTGTCCCTGCACACTCGTTTCATTCGCGTGCAGAACGAGGGCACGGGGAAGAGCTCCTGGTGGATGCTGAACCCGGAGGGGGGCAAGGCGGGCAAGGCGCCGCGCCGCCGGGCCGTCTCCATGGACAACAGCGCCAAGTACCTGAAGAGCAAAGGGCGAATCAGCCGCAAAAAGGTGGCGGCGGGCCGGGCGGGGCTGGGGGCGGGGCTGCAGGGCTCTCCGGAGCAGGGCAGCCCCGCGGGGAAGGGCGGGGCGGCGGTGGGGGGCGGGGGCGGGGGCGGGGCGGAGGAGTTCGACGCCTGGACGGACCTGCACTCCCGGGGCAGCTCGTCCACCTCCACGCTGAGCGGCCGGCTCTCCCCCATCCTGGCGGAGGCGGAGCTGGAGGAGGGGGAGGAGGAGGGGGGCGTGTCCTGCTCCGCCTCCCCGCGGCTGTACCCCAGCCCCTCCAGCGCCCGCTCGCCCGCGCTGGGCTGCCCCGCCGTGGAGCTGCCGCAGCTCACCGACCTCGCCGGCGCCATCAGCCTGGAGGACCGTCTCCTGGACGACGGCTACCGCCAGCCCGCCCGCCACAAGCGCCCCGCCTTCCGCTACGGCCCGGCGGGCGGGGCCGGGGGCGGGGCGGTGTACGGCCAGCCCGCCCTCGGCATGCTGCGGCACCACTCCCCCATGCAGACCATCCAGGAGAACAAGCCGGCCAGCTTCCAGGGGTCCCTGCGGGGGTACGGGGGCGGGAACGCCCTGCAGAACCTGCTCACCGCCCCCCAGTACTGCCCCAAGGACATGATGATGCGGCCCGAGGGGGCGGAGCCAAGAGGCATGATGGCCCCGCCCACATCCAGCAATGGGGTGGGGTCACATAATCATAGCCACACCCACAACCATCACCCTGGTCACCACCACAACCCCGCCCACAACCACAACCCCACCCACAACCATAACCCCGCCCACAACCACAATCCAACCCACAACCATAACCCCGCCCACAACCACAACCCAGCCCACAACCATAACCCCGCCCACAACCACAATCCAGCCCACAACCATAACCCCGCCCACAATCACAACCCCACCCACAACCACAATCACAACCCCGCCCACAACCACAACCACCCTCACAACCACAACCCCAACCCCAGCCAGAACCACGCCCACTTGCACGGTGGTCGTCCCCGGCAACAGCCCCCTGCCCCCAGGGTGGGGGGGGGTCTCTTGCAGCAGCAGCCCTACGGCCTCAAGGCCCCTCCCGACCTGTACAGCACCCCCTCCCACGCCCACGCCCACCTGCCCGCCTCCACCGCCCTGCCCCCCAACCCGGCCGGCATGCTGGGGGCCCCCCAGGACTCCTGTCACCTGGCAACTGCCCCCCACCCCCGCCACCAGCCGCCGTACCACAGTGTCCACGGTCACCACCACCACCAGGACATGGCCGACGGCCGGCTCGGCCTCTACCACCACCACCACCACCCCCCCGGCGGGGGCGGGGGCGGGGCGGGCGGTTACCACGGTTACCACCACCCGTACCACCCCCACCCGCACCACCCCCACGAGCGGCTGCCCGCCGACCTGGACCTGGACATCTTCCACGGAAGCCTGGACTGCGACGTGGAGTCCATCCTGCTCAACGACTTCATGGACGCGGACGAGATGATGGACTTCAACTTCGACTGCTCCCTGTCCCAGGGGGTGGGCATGGGCATGGGGGTGGGCATGGGGGTGGGGATGGGCGTGGGGGTGGGCATGGGGATGGGCGGGCTGACCGGCCCCCAGCAGACCCACAACAACCAGAGCTGGGTTCCGGGGTGAAGACCCCTCCTCCCTCGCCCGTGCCCCGCCCAACCAACCCCCCCCCACCCCCGAAAAACAGCCCGCGGCGGCAGGGGACATTACCCACAAGCCCCGAAAGCTGTTGCCGGTGGGGGTGCCCCCCTCCCTCCGCCCCACCCCCGGGTGAACTGGCAGTTCCCGGCACTGCGCTTTCTGACTGCGAATCTTCAGATAAAACTGGAGTAAAAAAGAGAAAAAATGGACTGAAACGCAGTCCCAAACAAAATGCCCTCAACTGATCTGTCTGTTGTTCCTCCCCCCCCCCACCCCCCCCACCCCATCCCGTCCTGGTTTTTGCTGTCTTATTTTGGTTTGTGGGAACAGTCGTGCTGTGATGACAATCTCAGATGTTGCAACAAAACCCCTTCCCAAATCTTCACCTAAAAACCCCTTCCCAAATCTTCACCTAAAAACCCCCTTCCCAAATCTTCACCTAAAAACCCCTTCCCAAATCTTCACCTGAAAAACCCCATCCCAAATCTTCACCTAAAAAACCCCATCCCAAATCTTCACCTAAAAAACCCCATCCCAAATCTTCACCTAAAAAACCCCTTCCCAAATCTTCACCTAAAAAACCCCTTCCCAAATCTTCACCTAAAAACCCCTTCCCAAATCTTCACCTGAAAAACCCCTTCCCAAATCTTCACCTAAAAACCCCTTCCCTAGCTCTACCGCAAAACCCCTTCCCAAACTGTACCGAGAACCCCCACAGGCAACCGTCCAGCCGCACCCCCCCGCCCCCGCCCCCGCCCCCCCGGATGCGCTCAAGCACTTTAAACACGTAGAACACCGCAGAGGGGGGGCTTGTCCCGAACACCACACTTCCTGTCTCCACAACGGCGAAAAACATGGCACCAAAAAAGATTGCATACGCTCTCTCTCGCTCCCTCTATCGCTCTCTTCCCCACTTTCTCTCTCCCTCTCTCTCTCCCTCGCTCTCTCTCTCTCTCTCTATCACTCTCTTCCCGACTTTCACTCTCCCTCTCTCTCTCTCCCTCCCTTTCTCTTTCCCCCCTCTCTCTATCTTTCTCTCTTTCTGACTCTCCCCTCACAAAAGAACAGGACTATATGACACATGAGTTTCCCGAAAAAGAAAAGAAATTTTAAATAAGCACTAAACTGGTTTGTGGATCTGTCAGTGTAGTTGCCTGTCTGGGCATCTCAAAATACAGGGGGGGGGCTGGCTTAATTTGTATGAGGGGGGGGGGCAGGGTGCCTTCTTCCTCAGCCCAGGAGATGAGTTCTCTCCCCCCCCCACCGTGCCCCCCCCCCCTGCTGTGAAGTGAGACGATCTTTCTTCCCCAGGCCCATCAATGGCGGCTTGATTGAAATTCAGCATCTTGCTTTTAATCTCCAAAGTGATGCAGTGGTGATGCATCATTATTGCAAATTTAATGCAGCAGAACTCTCTCCCCCCCCCCCCCCTTCCTCACCCCGCCCTGCCCATTCTTCGGCCTGGCTAACTGAATGTGTTGAGTGTGGGGTGGGGGGGAGAGGGAAGGGGGGGGAACAGTCATCCTGTGGTGAAGGAGAGGGTACCGGGGACACAGGAGAAAAATAACTAACCCCACTACAAAATGCTTCTCTGCCATCGGTGCTTCGGGTGTTTTTTTTGTTTGTTTCGTTTTCGTTCCCCCCCAACCCGACCCCCACACCACTGCCCCCCCAACCCGACCCCCACACCACTGCCCCCCCAATCCGACCCCCACACCACTGCCTCCCCAGGTGCACTGTGCACAGCCACTGAAAGAAAATGAAAAAAAGTTTTAAAATATGTAGAGAAAGTGAAACAATCAGCCGACCGTGTTGGACGTGACAGGGTTGGCCTTTTTCGTGACCACCCCAACCCCCCCACCCCCCCCCCCACTCCCCCACCCCCTGCCCACCCGCCTGTCTTTTTTTTGTTGTCGTTCTTTCTTCTTGTCGTCGTTGTTGTGTTCTTTTCCAGAAAAATTAAAAATTGTACAAAAAAAAATATACAAAAAAGTATAAATGAATCAGAATAGTTTGCTCCACTGGAGGTCACTTTGGCAGGGTGTGTGTGTGTGCGTGTGTGTGTGTGTGTGTGTGTTAACCCCTCAGTGAAAAAAATCGACGTTCAGCATTCAGACTGTGACCCCCCCCCCGCCACGCCCCCCCACCACGTGTGTCATTTGTGCTCGCTACCGCACTCTTTTCTTGTGTGACCCTTAGAAATACAACACCCCCCCAAAGCACACCCAACACTGCCCCTATCCTCACCCTACCCCACACCCCCCAAAGCACACCCAACACTGCCCCTAACCTCACCCTACCCCACACCCCCCAAAGCACACCCAACACTGCCCCTACCCTCATCCTACCCCACACCCCCCCAAAGCACACCCAACACTGCCCCTACCCTCATCCTCCACCCACCCCAACACCCCCCCACACAAGCACACCCAACACCCCAAGCACCCCAACACTGCCCCTACCCTCATCCTACCCCACACCCCCCCAAAGCACACCCAACACTGCCCCTAACCGCGTCCTACCCCACACCCTTCACTCCACTCACACGGAAACACGTCGCCTGGGCTGTGGTTTTTTTTTTTCAAATGGGACCAAAACCGGTCACGGGGGTCGTCATGGTTACAGACGCCACACCCCTCGGGCCGCGTCGCGGCGGCTAGTCGCCGTTAACCGGCGGAAGACGCCGAGGACCCGCCGAGGTCGGCTTAGCGGATGCCCGCCCAGCCTTCGCTTTTTAGACAGGCATAGAGCCGGACAGCTTCTTTGGGTCCTTACAGCCTCGGGCTCCTCTCACACGTAAGAATCTGTTATGAGAAACACAAGGAACACAGCCGCGGCATTCACATGCTGAGCTGCATATATATAAATACATAAATATATTTACATAATATATACATTAGACGATATATTTATTAATGAAAATGATGAGTCTTTGGGCTCTTTTGAGTGTGGTAGCGCCCCCACGTACCCAAGCTCCGCCCCTCCCTCTTTTCTGTTCCATATTTGTTACTGAATCACTCCTCTTACGTTTTAATGACCTTTTATTTTGTACAAAATCTATATTGAGAATATTGTATAATAGTTTTTAACTAAAAATATTGATTCCATTGTTTTATTTCCTTTTTTTTAAGAGAATGTATCTCATCATCTGGTGACTGTTAAATAAATGAAAAGATCTGGATTAGAGCTCTTTCCTGCACATTTGTGTTTGGAACTGTGTGTGTGTGTGTTTGTGTGCATGCGCATGTGTGTGTATGGGTTTGTAGTTGTATGTTTGTATGCAGGTTTATGAACGAAAAAAACGGCATGTTTATGGGTTGGTGTGTGTGTGTGTGCATGTGTGCGCGCGTGTGGATGTGTGTGTGTGTGTGTTTCAGGGGTGTGTGTGTGTGTGTGTGTGTGTTTCAGGGGTATGTGTGTGTGTGTGTGTGTGTGTGTTTCAGGGGTATGTGTGGTGTGTGGGTGTGTGTGTGTGTGCGTGTTTCAGGGGTATGTGTGGGTGTGTGTGTGTGTGTGTGGTGTGTGTGTTTCAGGGGTATGTGTGTGTGTGTGTGTGTGTGTTTCAGGGGTATGTGAGTGTGTGTGTGTGTGTTTCTGGGGTATGTGCGTGTGTGTGTGTGTGTGTGTTTCAGGGGTATGTGTGGGTTTGTGGTCGTGAACACATTTGTGTGTCACCATGTGTTTTATGTGCTTTTTAGAGATGGGCCCACCAATGTGAGAGAGTCTGTGTATGTGTGATACTGCGAAAGAGAGAGAGGGAGAGGGGGAGAGAGAATGAGAGAGAAACAGGAGGAGAGGGAGAACTGGGAGTGGGAGAGATATAAACGGAGAGAGGGAAATGAAGGGAGAGAGAAACAGAGAGAGGGAGAGTGAAATGGAGGGAAAAGGGAGGAGAGAGGGAGAATGGAGTGGAAGGGGAAAGAGCAGCGAGAGAAGGGAGGAGAGTGAAATGGAAGGATGAGAGAGCGGGGAGAGAGAGGGAGAGAGTGGGAGGGAGGGGAGAGGAGAGAGATAGGGAGAGAGAGAGGGAGAGTGGGGAGGGAGGGAGAGAGAGAGAGTGGGGAGGGAGAGAGAGAGAGAGGAGAGTGGGAGGGAGAGAGAGAGGAGAGGGGAGGAGAGAGAGGGAGAGCAGGGAGGGAGAGAGAGAGAGGAGAGCAGGGAGGAGAGAGAGAGAGAGTGGGGAGGAGAGAGAGAGAGAGAGTGGGAGGAGAGAGAGGGAGAGAGAGGGAGAGAGAGAGAGGAGGGGGAGGGAGGAGAGGAGAGAGGGAGGGGAGAGAGAGAGGGGAGAGAGAGGGGAGGAGAGAGGAGGGGAGGAGGAGGGAGAGAGAGAGGGAGAGAGAGAGAGAGGGAGAGCAGGGAGGGAGAGAGAGAGAGGGAGAGCAGGGAGGAAGAGAGTGTCTAATAAGCCTTGTTATCGCCTCTGAAGCTGTCGGACGGTCACAGCTGTTACAGCCCCATTGGAGCCGTTTACACAGGGGGGGGGAATGCTACTGCGGCTCCATACTGTGCCCCCCCAGGGACCAACCCCCCCCCACCCCCCTCCCAAAAAGAAACACCACGCTGCTAACAGAGAGGGGGAGAGAGAGAGAGAGAGAGAAAGGAAGGATGTGGCTGGCAGTGTAGAAGTGGCCTACAGAAATATGATGAACAGCAGAGGAGAGAGAAAGAGAAGACAGAAAGGAGGGATGGTAACGGCATAGAGAACAGTGGAGTTATAAAAATGAAAAGGACAAAGAGAGTAACAGAGTGAGAGAGTAATAGAGGGTGGAGAAGAACAGAGGGGGGAGAAGAACATAGTAACAGGGAGGAGAGTACACACACCAACACATTTGAACTCACATGCATACATGTGCACACACACACACGCTAACTCACACACGCATGCATGCATGTCCACACGCGCACATGAACACACACAAACCACACGCGCACGAAACACCGTGAGGTTCCTGTTCCTGTTTAATTACCAGCAATAGAAAGTGTCTTTTTAAACTGAGCTTTCTTTTCGCTGTCGAGCAGCAAGCAGAGATAGCCAAGCTACCGCACGCGCGCAGTACGTGTGGATCAGAAGCTCGCGGGGGGAGATGGTGTCAGGCATAATTCTCTGCGTGGGTTCTTCTCTAATCTGCCACAGCTTTCGACTGATTCCTGTGGAATTATCGTCTGGAAAGACTCTCAAATTTCCGTCTGTTTCCGGGGTCAGAGGTCGATTGATCTGAAGACGCTCTCACATCCCTGTCGGGGGACGGCGCTTACGACAGCAGTGATACGCACACTGAGGATGTGCCAGTGCAGCCATTGGTCAGATTCTCAGAGGGGCGGTGCATGGAAGTGTCACTCATTTGACGCACGCCTCCACTCAGCATTCAACCACTTCCCTCCCTGCGATTCATCGTTTAGGTTTGATTGGCTGGTTCAGCTCATCGCCTTCACTTTAGACCTGCCCCTCTGATGTGATTGGATGCTTCCCAATAAAAAAGGGAGGGTGCTCTATTGTGATTGGACACTTCCCAGTAAAAGAGGGCGGGGCTTCAGGCTCTTAGCTGACCTGCAGTTACTGGTCTGGCTCATGAGGTCGGGGCCTGACGGGCGAAAGTACGGGACGTCCCAGCTGATACGGGACGGCTGCCAACCCTTCAGCTCCCAAAATACCCAGAGTTTTCCCGCAGTCTGGCCTGGACCAGCCTCTTTGCGCCTGAAATCCACTTTGGCTAAATCTATAAGGCTGTAATGTGTGGTCTTGCAGGAAGTCTGCGTGGCTGAGCATCCCAACTGTGACCGCGCCCCCCAATACCCGCCCGCATTCAAGTCTCTGGTTTAAGAGGACGTTTGTGTGTCTTTGGGTTAAAGAGGACGTTTGTGTGTCTTTGGGTTAAAGAGGACGTTTGTGTGTCTCTGGTTTAAGAGGACGTTTGTGTGTCTTTGGGTTAAAGAGTTTGTGTGTCTCTGGTTAAAGAGGACGTTTGTGTGTCTTTGGGTTTAAGAGGACGTTTGTGTGTCTTTGGGTTAAAGAGTTTGTGTGTCTCTGGTTAAAGAGGACGTTTGTGTGTCTTTGGGTTTAAGAGGACGTTTGTGTGTCTCTGGTTTAAGAGGACGTTTGTGTGTCTCTGGTTAAGAGGACGTTTGTGTGTTTCTGGTTTAAGAGGACGTTTGTGTGTCTTTGGGTTAAAGAGGACGTTTGTGTGTCTCTGGTTTAAGAGGACGTTTGTGTGTTTCTGGTTTAAGAGGACATTTGTGTGTCTCTGGTTTAAAGAGGACGTTTGTGTGTCTCTGGTTTAAAGAGGACGTTTGTGTGTCTCTGGTTTAAAGAGGACGTTTGTGTGTCTCTGGTTTAAAGAGGACGTTTGTGTGTCTCTGGTTTAAGAGGACATTTGTGGGTCTCTGGTTTAAAGAGGACGTTTGTGTGTCTCTGGTTTAAGAGGACGTTTGTGTGTCTCTGGTTTAAGAGGACGTTTGTGTGTCTCTGGTTTAAGAGGACGTTTGTGTGTCTCTGGTTTAAGAGGACGTTTGTGGGTCTCTGGGTTACCTTAAACACAGTTAAGGTGGTCGTGTTGGACATGTATCCAGCTGTATCTCCTCAGAATGCCACTATTTGATACACGCGTATTTATAGACGGGAGCATGCCCACAGTCTCCCTGGTACACTCAGTAACCACGTTCAACTGTTTTTTCCAACTAAACCCATAATCCTCTCGTCTATGATCCCCAAATATTTGATCATCAAATATAAGATATGATAATCAGATCAACAGGATGATGTGAAACTAAATGGACTGAAATAACTGGTAAACGATCTCCCACAAGAACACAAATCTGCCTCCAAAGTATTTGATTAATGTCTGGGGATCTGGTCTTGGAGAGGTCAGGTGTTCTGGGGATGAAGTGGAGACTGGATAAGGGTTTTGGGTAGGGGTATGGGTGTAAGTTAAACGTAGGGGTAGGGGGTAGGGGATCAGATGGGATAGGGTATATGTGCAGGATTGGGAGGATGCGTAGAGGACAGACTAAAGGGTGGAGATGGGGTTTGGGTGGAGGATGACAATAGACTTGGCTACAGGGGTGCTGGTGAGATAGGGTAGTGGGTTGGGGATGGGTGGGGGATAGATGTAGTGGTATGTGATGGGGTGGGGGATAGATGTTTGTACATTGCTGATTTTTTCCTCCCCCCCTCTCACTCTCCCTCTCTCCCTAGGTCCCCCTCCCTCTCTCCCTCTCTCTCCCTCTCTCTCTCTCTCTGCTCTTTTGATTGCAGGAGATGAAAAGAGAGACCGGCTTCCTGCAGGCTGTGGTTTATCAGACCCAGAGAGAGAGAGAGAGAGAGAGAGAGAGGGAGGGAGAGAGAGAGGGAGAGAGAGAGAGAGAGAGGCAGCCACCAGGACGTAATTAATGCCGTTCATTAAGACACCCGAATTAACTTTCCAAACCCCCCCCCAACCGCGACCCCCTCCCATCCAGCACGGTCCCAGAGCCCTAATCCCACCCAGTCACTGCACAGTTGTGTTTTTGTCTTCTGTACATATATATGACTGCACACACAAACGAAAAAAACTAAATGAGCAGTAGTTGGATGAGGATGAGGATGAGGATGAGGATGAGGAGGAGGAGGAGGAGGATGAGGAGGAGGAGGAAGTGGCGGGTCGTCTGGCAGGCTCTTGTTAAGCCAGGCTTAAACGGGAGAGATGTAAAGGTCAGCCGTATAAAGGGAAATTACTCTTAACCGCTTGACGCCCGGAGACCAGAGGGTGAGCCTGGGTCAGACAGCTCCAGTTTTAAAGGGATTGTGGTCGTCATGGGAATGTAACTGGGATGAGGGACTTTTCCAAAACCCCGGTTTTGGCTCTGTGGTTTTGTGCTGGCCAAGTGCATTTGTGTGTGTGCGTGTGCGTGTGTGTGCGCGTGCGTGTGTGCGCGTGTGTGTGTGAGTGTGCGTGCGTGTGTGTTCGTGTGTGTGCGCGTGTGTGTGTGAGTGTGCTGGTGTGTGTGTCGTCGTGTGTGTGTGAGTGTGTGTGTGCGCGTGCGTGTGAGTGTGTGTGTGCGCGCGTGTGTGTGCGTGTATGTGTGTGTGTGCGCGTGTGCGCGTGTGTGTGTGCGCATGCTTCAGTGACTGTGTGCCGGTGAGTCTCTGTAGGGCTGTGTTAGTGCGGTTAATGAGGCCTGCAGAGAGGAGGTGTGTATCCACCGCGCAGTCTAGCCTGGCCCTCCATGAGCCCGTCACCTGGAACCAACAGCCCTCCAGAGACAGAGCGTGCGTGAGAGGGGGGGAGAGAGAGAGGAGAGGAGAGGAGGGAGGGAGGAGGAGAGAGAGAGAGGGAGGGAGGGAGGGAGAGAGAGAGGGAGGGAGGGAGGGAGGGAGGGAGAGAGAGAGAGAGAGAGAGAGAGAGAGAGAGAGAGAGACGGTCCTCTTGCACTCAACCGTATAACTGCGGTGGCACTTCAGATTGCCTGCTAACAAGCGCTCTCCCCTCGGCCTACTCTGAGCCTGCCTGCCGCCTTTTAATCACATCAGAGCGCGAGCGCGAGCGCGAGCGCGTACGCTATGCAACGCTACCGGATTCGCGTATGAAGAAACAACGGAAGAAAACAATTGATTAAAACGCGTGTGTGTGTGTGTGCGCGTTTTTTTTTTTTTGTCACTTCGGGGAAAAAAATGTAATCGCATAAAAATTCCTGAGAAACCGAGAAAAGATGCTTTAATTATAATTTTTAAAAAAAATCAGGTTACTTTAAACAGCAAAGCTTTTAGTAAGAAAAGGACTGTTTTCCAACCGATTCGTGAGATAATTATACCACTGCAATCTATCAATTATCAAACCATTACAACGTACTTTATTTCTGTGTATAACTAACGATGTATATTTTCATGTTATAACACGAAAAGACTGCTCTGTGGGGTTTTCTTGACCAATATATAGAGCGGTTTATTTCTTCGGTCATTTGCAGTGTGTGAAGGATACGAATCGCGCGTCTTCCTTCCATTAATCCCGGAGGAATCAGGAGTCCCGAGACCGGGGTTATGGGCTGCGCACGTCTCGCAGTGACGCACGTCTCACTCTGGAGGCTAGCAGCGGAATAGCTGTTTCCCGGACTCCAGAGTATCACAGCGGAGGCAAATTAAAGCGCAAAACAATTTAAACGGTTTGAGAAGTGAGCAAGACAACCAGCCGTACTTAGGCTGAAAGCGTTTGGTCGCCTAGTCAACCGCGCGTTAGATATGACACTGCGACAAGCAACAGGTCGCAGGGCAACAGTTTTTAAAAAACGCCTGCAGGGAACACTGTAGTATTATTGCTTTTACTTACGCCTGTGTGGGCGCTTAATTTACACGCGAATGGATTCTCGCTCGCTATTATTAATTTTGAAGTTACATCGTGGGTTACACTGCATTTTAATATAGCCGCATTCGGTGCTACATTTGGAAGACTAACGATCGGACGATTTAATCAAATCTTCGAACGCCGACACATATTTATTTATTTATTTATTTATTCATTTATTTATTTTTTTATTTTGTTGAGTGCACGAGCGAGCAACAGCAGAATGACTTAGACGGGAAGCCGTAGAGCAAGCGATCTGGAGAGTGCGCGAGCTGGAGAGCGCGCGGTAATCTCACCTCACCTGACTCTAAATTAACGGTCCATTAGCGGGAGACGCGGGAGCGCGGCGCAGACGGAAATGCCCAGGGCGCGCACACGCGCAGTACGCCATGTCCCCGATGTGTGCGCGAGCGTGCCCTGACGCCACGTGCCCGTGCCCTGACCTGACACGCCCGTGTGAGGGACAGACGCTGCTCGCGCATGACGGTCTCTGTCGCGGAGCTGAGAGAGGACCAGAGTACCAGCAGCCCCTCCAGCCGTGACTTTGCCGCTGGTGACGGGGCTGTTATGGGCTGAGCCTTCTGAAAGGTTGGGGGGGGGGGGGGGGGGGTGGGGGGGCTGTGAGAGCGGTGATGAGGGGTGTCCTGGGAAGGGGGGGGGGGGGGGGTCATGTTGTACTGTGAAACATGAGAATTCAGGAGGGGTGATTCAGTCTGTGAGTGCTCTTGGGCGAGATTGGATCAGCAGTGTTGGAGAGAGAGAGAGAGAGAGAGAGAGAGAGAGAGAAGCCTGCTCAACTGGGTTTTGCATCCATCACAGTGGAATTGGTACTGAAAGCCTCTCTATCTCACACACACGCACACACTTACACACACACACACACACACACCCTTCTTACCCAGGCTTTTTTTCCCTGTATTCTCTCTTTTTCCCGCCGTTTCCCGGGTGTCAGCGGTGTCTCCTGGCAGGCTGGCGTTGCCGTGACGCTCAGCGGTGAGGAGCAGTCTAGACGGAGGCGATAGACATCTCATTAGGCTCTCCTACGCCGCTCACGGCCGCGGGTCTGTCCGCCATCCCAGATGCCGGTCAGGCGGGAGAGATGGCGGCTGTGGGGGGGCTGGGGGGGCTGGGGGGTGGCGGGGCGGGGGGGGCAGTGAGAGGATGATAATAGTAATAATAGTCTGAGAGGAGGACTCTCCCCGAGGCGGGAGCTGTGCGGCGGCTTGCCGGAGTTTTTGGCGGTAATTAATTTCTCACTCGTCACTCCTGAGTCTCGCGCTGGAGTACACACCTGCACACACACACACACACATGCACACACCTCACACACACACCTACACACACACACACACACACACACACACACACACCTGCACACACACACACACACACACACACCTGCACACACACACACTACACACACCTACACACTTACACACACACCTACACACACACACACACACTTACACACACACCTGCACACACACACACACACACACACACACCTACACACACACACACACACACCTACACACACACCTACACACACACCACACACTTACACACACACCTCACACACACACACACACACACACACACACTTACACACACACCTACACACACACACAACACACTACACACACACACACACTCTCACACACACCTACACACACACACACTTACACACACACCTACACACACACACACACACTCTCACACACACACACACACTCACACTCACACTCACACACACACTCACACTCACAGTCACACTCACACACACACACACACTCACACAGTGCTGGGTTGAGGGCAGGTGTGCTGTGGTCTGAAGGTCGTGGCTCTGTGGTCTGAAGGTCGTGGCTCAGCGCCGGGGCAGCGTTAGCGTTAGCGTTAGCGGCTTGCGGAGGCATGGAGCAGATGTGCCAGGGGGCGGGGGGGGACGCTGGCTGGCTTTGCTCTGACCTCGGTCAGCTGCTGTGCCCTTACCCCCACACCCTCACCCACCCAATCCCCCCACCTATCTCTCAGAAAATGGCTCTTCTCGTTCCCCGCCCCTGCCACCCCCCCCCCCCATGCAGGAGGCCCTGCTGCTCAGAAACCAGCCTTCAGGGGGCGCTGTGTGGCACCAGCTGTGCTCTGCAGCTGGGGAGTGGGTGGAGGTGCTGGGGGGAGGCTCTCTGCTTAGGCTCCGCCCCCGCCACCTGGACAGCAGGGCCTGTGTGGAGAGGGGGGTGGGAGAGGGGGGGCAGTGATGAGGGGTCCCCCTACTGGCAGCACATTGGCAGCACCGTGGTGGGTGGGGGGGGGGGCGGCGATTGGGGGCAGACAGAGCTGAAGCACACAGAGCTGCAGCAGACAGAGCTGAATCAGACAGAGCTGAAGCAGACAGAGCTGAAGCACACAGAGCTGAATCAGAAAGAGCTGAAGCACACAGAGCTGAAGCAGACAGAGCTGAAGCACACAGAGCTGAAGCACACAGAGCTGAAGCACACAGAGCTGAGGCACACAGAGCTGAAGCAGACAGAGCTGAAGCACACAGAGCTGAATCAGACAGAGCTGAATCAGACAGAGCTGAAGCAGACAGAGCTGAAACAGACAGAGCTGAATCAGACAGAGCTGAAGCAGACAGAGCTGAAGTAGACAGAGCTGAAGCAGACAGAGCTGAATCAGACAGAGCTGAAGCAGACAGAGCAGAATCAGACAGAGCTGAAGCAGACAGAGCTGAAGCTGACAGGCCTGTGCTGCTGCCCAGATGCTCTGACACTAATTGAAAGAGCCATGAAATATAGATGAACACGGAGGTATGGAGAGACTGCTGCTCTCTCTCCCTCTCAATGCCTTTATCTCTCTTTTTCTCTGTCGCTCATTCCCTCTCTATCTCTTTCCTCCTTCCCCCTTCTTTACTCCCTCTGCCTGTCTCACTCTCTCTGTCTCTTTCTTCCTTCCCCCTTCTCTTCTTCCTCTCCTCTTACTCTTTCTCTCTCTCTCTCTCTCTCACTGCTTTAGTCAGGAGGTGTTTATTTGTGTCCATCGAGGGGTCAGAGATATTGACAGAAAGGAGGA